>NC_056747.1:302503132-302555632 GCF_019279795.1 Protopterus annectens
AACATGATAGCTGATAGTGAAGGCAGGAGGTTTTTCTGTATAAACCAATATAACTGGCACTGGGTGAAGATGTATAGACATTTGAAGCCATATGAGTGGAGCACTTAGCAGCTTAACTGCATGTTGCATTTTTTTAAACCTTGATCTTTAATACTCTAGCTGAGACCTTATCAGCATCCTCTTGATATAATATTCTAGCTGGGGCCTTGTCAGTATTCTCTTGATATAATACTCTAGCTGGGGCCTTGTCAGTGTTCTCTTGATATAATACTCTAGCTGGGGCCTTGTCAGTGTTCTCTTGATATAATACTCTAGCTGGGGCCTTGTCAGTGTTCTCTTGATTTAATACTCCATCTGGGGCCTTGTCAGTGTCCTCTTCATGGAAGAATGATTTCAGCACATCCAAAATCTACTCCATTAGCTAGAAACTCCAACATTCTGTGGGCCTTTACAGATGCTGTTTTATATCGCATGATGCAGTTAATCTAAGGTGCAAATATGGCTTCCACCTTCTTTTTCTACTCCATCCTCGCTAGAGCCGCCCTTGCCCAGATGTTAGTTTTCCTGGATGCCACCTAATAAAGTCTGTACGTTTGCATTTTTTACATTAAAATCCTGCTGTTGCCCAGCTGTGTGCAGTGCAAGACAAGATCAGTCTTGCTGCAGAGTGGCATTTCGTAAGTGTCACAATAGGCCAGTCTTGTTCTCAAATCACAGCAGAATTGTGGATACAAATATGCTAGTCAGCACAGCACTGAACCTGTATGGCATACCTCTGATTAAAGTTTTCCCCCCAGAAGGTTCCCTTCTGTCATCCTCTACTTTTAGTAAGTCATCTAATACCCGCATCATAATTTTTGTGCCCTCTTCATTCCTCATCAAATAACCACAACATTGCTATGTGCACCACTCTCATATGCATTTAATTTTGCCACCCACTTCCTGTAAATTAAAGTATCAAAGACCTTTATGAATTCAAGCTATGCCAAGTCTATGGGATGCTGTCTATCTACTTCACTGGTGATCTGGTGATCTAGTTATAAAACTGGATGAAAAAACATCTACCATTGTAATGCAATACTGCTGGCCATCAAGAAGAGAATGCGCATTTAGGAACTTCACCAAGCTTTTTCAACAAAATCATTTCCATAACCTTCTGGGTGATGGAACTTATCTAACAGAACTGCTTTCTTGCATCCTAGACCTACCTTTGGCCATGGGTCTAAAGTCCCCATTACTTAGTCTTCTGGCATCATTCCAGTTTCTAAGAAGAGACTTTAAAGTCCTGCTTGTGGCTGAAGAAGCACCAGTTCCAGCTATTTAACTGCCTTGGGAGACAGTTCATCCAAACACTTTACCTTAGTGCTCCAAAGTCCCTTGGGTACTTCCTCTGTTTTTTTTTCCTTGACATATTTGTCATTGTCATAGGATCATAGGATCATAGGAGGTTACTAGGCAATCGATCCTTAGGTCACCTCATCCCACTGTAATACCATAGATACTCTAGTCAGTACCCAAGATTGTATTTAGTGGTGACTGCCCATGTCCAGGAGGGTTGTGGGCACTACCCCTGGTAAGAATTTATGGTGCCCCATCAACTCATCCAGCTTCCTTCTGAACAGTGTCATAGAGGTGCTCTGCTTCACATGAATTGGCAGCCTTTTCCAAAGAAGAAGCAGTTGCTGGGAGACAAATCTGTCCCTCCAGCACATCCTATTCAAGTTACAGGCCATATTTAGGCCCCTGAAATGGGTAGCTCTTGTCCCATTTGATTTACAGAAATGTGGCAGATTCATTAAGTTTGGGTTGGAGATTGCTCTGTAAGCCAGGCACATGTCTCCCCTAAGAAGTCTATATGATACAGAGTATAGTGACAGAGACTTTAGTCAGTCTGTATAAGGCACATGTTGGAGTCATTTGATCTTCTTAGTTAGAAACCTCTGAGATCTCTCCAGTTGCTGCAGGTGCTTTGTACAGAACATGCCAAAAGGGGTGTTATATTCAATTATGGGCTTGATTAGTGATGAGTATAAAGGGGTTAAACCTCCTTTGCTCTAGAGGCGATGCCTTTGCTAATTAAATGTGTCATGCAGAAGACCTTCCTTACTACAGCAAACACATGGTGGCCAAATTTAAGGTTGTAGTCTTCTAGTGATCCCAGATTCCTTACCATTTAGGTTCATAGGTTCATAGGTTCATACTAGGCTATCTGCCCTAGGGCATTTATAAGCCTAGCCAGAGTGTGTTTGCCACCCATTTTAAATTAATTTTGCTATGCCCTTTTTTGAGGTTAGTATACTGTGCCTCTGTCTAACAGTGACACAGAAGTGATACCCGGGATAAACCTACGATCCCCCATCCACTCATCAAGATTCCTCTTGAAGAGAGTCAATGAGGGACTCTGCCTAACCTGGACTGGGATTTTATTCCAGAGTGAAGGGAGCCTCTGGGTTATGAATCTGTCCCTCCAGCATGTCCTATTTATTTCAGTGCTGAGGTTCAAGTCTCTCGAGCACGTAGCTCGATGGGATTTGGATTTTCTGAAGTGCAGCATGTCCATTAATTCCGGGTTGAACATGGCTTCATATGTCAGGCACAGATCGCCTCTGAGCAGGCGGTATGCCACTGAGTAGAGCTGGAGTTTCTTTAACCGGGCAGCATATGGCATCTGTTTGAGCCCTTTGATCCTCTTGGTGAGGTACTTTTGGAGTCTTTCCAGTTGCTGCAGGTGTCTGGTAAGGTACATCCCAAAAGGGGCATTGTACTCAATTATGGGCCTGATGAGGGATGAGTAAAGAGGCACGATGACCTCCCCTGATCTAGATGTGAATCCCTTCATGATTAGGTGGGCTATATAAAATGTTTTTCTAACCACTTTGGCCACGTGGTTGTCAAATGAGAGATTGCTATCAATTTGGGTCCCCAGGTCCCTAATTACTTCTTCTGTACTTAATGGATTACCACCTATGTGGTAATTTGTGGGCACTTTGGTTTGCCAAAGGGGATGACTATACACTTTTTGGTGTTTAGCTTGAGGCCATGGCTCTGGCACCAGTTGTCTGTTTCTATGAGGCCCTTTTGGAGGATGCTTGTGTCGGCTGGAGAGTCGATTATAGCACCCAGTTTGCAGTCATCTGCGAACTTGGTCAGCCACAGTCCTTCCGTGTTGGCCTGTACCGCCGAGAAATATATACCGAACAGGAGAGGTCCCAGGACTGAACCTTGTGGGATGCCACTTGTAACTGGTTTGGAGTCTGACATGGCTCCAGCAATTCTAACCATGTGGGTTCTATCCTTGAGCCAGTTTGCAACCCATCTAGTGACATAGGAGTTTATATTTAAGCTGGTGAGCTTATCTATAATGCCCGAGTGGGGTATTGTATCGAAGGCTTTTGTGAAGTCCAGGTAGGCTGTGTGGACCACCTTCCCCTCATCAATGGCCTTGGTGACTGTTTCAAAGAAATCAACCAGGTTTAAGAGGCAGGATCTGCCCTTAACAAAGCCGAACTGGGTAGGATCCAGTGTCTGTAGGTCCCCAATATCTTTTTTTATGAGGTCCATGATGATCCTTTCCATAGCTTTGCAGACCAAGCTAGTCAGGCTTATGGGACGATAGTTTCCAGGATCCGTTGAGGCACCACCTTTGTGGAGAGGGACCACTGTTGCTGTACGCCACTCTTTGGGTACATATCCTGTGGTAAGGCTGAGATTGAACAGTAGTTTTATGTTTGGGTTTAGGTCTTCTTGGAGTTCATGTAGGACGCAGCCCGGGACACCATCTGGTCCCATTGATGCTGTGTTTTTGCTTTGGAGAGGCTGGCTCTTACCTGAGCATCTGAGATGTCAGGGGGGCAGCACTCTGCTGGGATAGATATTTGCCCTTTTGGTGGGGAGGGGGGGAGAAGTTTGTGCTGAACCTGTCAGCTAGGATGTTGGCAATGTCTGTGGGTTCGGTGTATTTTTTGTCATTTTGGACTAATTCTGAGCATATCTGGGAATTCCCACCCAGGTTCCTAACATAACTAAAGAAAGCCTTGTGATTATCCTTAGTGTCCTGTGCAATTTTTCTCTCGAAGCTGGCTTTAGACGATTTTATGAGAGCCCGTAGTTTTTTGCTAACACTGATCAGAGATGCCTTCCCTTTTTGGAATTTTGCTCTATCATGTAGTAGCTTCCTCCTTCTATTGTATAGTTTGTTTATGGCTGGGGTCCACCAGACAGGACGTCTGCCTTTGGAGGATTGGGTATTGGTTTTATTTGGGATTGCATGATCCATGCATTCCTGTAGGTGTTCATAGAATGCGTTTATAAAGGATTCTGTGGTCTGGGCCGTATTTTCCACAGGCCCGGGGGCTTTGAAGGATTCCACCTTGGTTTTGAGGAGTGTGAAATTTGCTTTAGAGAAGTTTTTCACTGTGGTTTTCTGGGCAGGGGGTGGGGTCGGGATGTGAATATCCAGTGAGATTAGTTTATGGTCTGATCTTACCAGTGAGGGATACACTTCTGGTCTGGAGCATAGAGTCCCCATGTTGGTGATGATCAGGTCCAGTATGTTTTCCTGTCTTGTGGGAGTGGTAACAAGTTGTTCCATAGCATTTGAGTTTATAAATTCTAGGAACCTTTGAGCTAGGGTGTTGGAGCTAGAGTAATGCTCCCAATCTATGTTTGGGTAGTTGAAGTCGCCCAATATAATGGTGTTTGGAGAGACCTTCATATTTTCCAGTGTTCTCAGGAAGGCCGAGTGGGGTTCCTGGGTTTGGGAGGGTGGTCTGTAGCAGGCTATAAACTGTAAGGCAGTTTTACCCACTGTTAGTTGCACATGGATAGTCTCTGATGCTTCGTGCTGTGCCACCAACCTGGAGGTGTGGGTATCTTTGATGAATATTGATACTCCCCCTCCTTTTCTGGTTCGGTCCAAGTTTTGGAGCCAAAAAGCATGGTATGAGGTATAACCTGGTAGTGCTGGGGTGCTCTCGGGAGCCTTGAACCAGGTTTCTGTTACTGCACAGATATCGATGTTCTCCATGCTAAGGAGAGTTTCGAGTGCATGCATCTTGAGGTTTAGACTTCTGGCGTTGAGTAGCATTACTCTTAGTTTCTTATCTCTTGTGATACCTATGGAGGTGGGTTTGTCTTTTGAACCTTGCCTAAAAAAGGCACTATGGGGGTAGCAAGAGCCTTTGCCAATATCTGAAAGCCCAGGGGTGACAGGTGCAAACCATCCCTAGCAAAGCATCGTGGCCTGTTGAGCATGTCATCCCAGGCTGACAGGCATTGGATCCCCTTTGAATGACACCAATACTTAAGCCAATTGTTGAAATTGATCATCTTGTCTTCATATTGTGGCATCATTCTTGGTGAGGGTAAGATGCTACTCAAGGTCAGGGTCATACCGGCCTGGGCCACATGCTCAGAGAGCTCCTCTATGTCTCTTTTCATGTAGTCCAGGGAGGTATGTCTCAGGTCATTCACGCCAGCATGGACAATGACTGAGTCATATTTGTACTTGCCTTGGAGTGACCTGAGTGCTTGTGTTATGTGGCGGATCCTAGCGCCTGACAGGCAGCTCACCATGACCTTCTCCTTGTTCAGCCTGGTGAGCGGGACGTCAGTGTGTCTGATGATAGAGTCACCTATTACAAGTGTATCAGGTGTGTTGTTTAGCCTTAAGGGCTGTGACTGTTCAGCACACTGGCTTTGTGAGCTATGAGTTGCACGTGTTTTGTTTTGGGGTAGCAGTTGCTTGGGTGTCTGCTTTGGAGGTCTCTGCTGCTTAGGCAGATTTTTATTTAGAGCCTCCGAGTATGTTTTTGTGTGTTTATGTGTTTGGTTTGCTGTCGTGGTAGGTCTATGTGAGACTGGAATTGTAGTGAGTGTGGTTTCCTTCTCCTCCTGACAGGTTTCGCCAGTACTGAGTTGAGAGAGCTTAGCCTCCAGTTTGGCTATATGGTTGCATCTCTCACATGTGTTGGAATTTGTTGGGAGGAGGAGAGAGTTGTCTGTGTACATGAGGCAGTTGTAACATTGCCTCAGGATTCCCAGATTCACCAGCTAGACCAGAGAGGAGATTGACAACTGACATTTGGACATGCTAGAATAGTATTGGGAATTCCTTTATAATTGAAAAAAAAAGGGCCAATGGGAAACAAGGTACTCAAGGGGAGTTTGTGAGGGTGTAGTGCTTTTAATTTTTTAGTGCTGACTTATATAATTGCTTTAGTGAGCAAGTGCCAGGTAACTTAAATGCAATGTGTTACAGGTAACTTAAATGCAAAAATGACAAACAGTAACTTTCTTTCAAGTGAAACAAGGAAATAAGTACAGTAAGCAATGCAGATGTCACTAGGGATCCACAGCAGCGCTGAAAAGCCGCGTTTTAGGTGGAATTAGCATTTCAGGGAAATAACAAGCAAACAAGCATACAAACAAAGCTAGATTCAGCAGGCCTGGATCTAGTCTATGTTACAGCAAACAAGGTGTACCAATTCCAGTAAGAAACAGTTCAAATATGCAAGCACTATAAGCCTTTAACCAGAAATTCCCAGCTCAGAAGGGCAGAGTCCAGCCTCTCCTCCCACAAGAGTGCAGACCACGAACCTTCTTAATGTAAAATAACTGGCCTGAAGCCCAAGTGCTTAAACCAGAACTAATACACTTTTAGAATAACAGACACTGAGCCCTCAATCAGCAGTTCCCAACTTAGAAGGATGTAAGCTACCTGTCCTGCCACCACAGTGCAGGCCACAAACCTTCCTAATGTAAAACAACTGGTCTGAGCCCAAGTGCTTAATCCAAAAGACTTAGAATGATAGCTACACTTTAATCAAGTTACTACCAAGCAGTAATAAATACAATTGAATACTTTAAAGAATGCCTGGATTAGTGCTCAAGTTATACAAACAAAGCTAGATTCAGCAGGCCTGGATCTAGTCTATGCTACAGCAAACAAGGTGTACCAATTTAGTAAGAAACAGTTCAAATATGCAGGCACTATAAGCCTCTAACCAGAAATTCCCAGCTCAGAAGGGCAGAGTCCAGCCTCTCCTCCCACAAGAGTGCAGACCACGAACCTTCTTAATGTAAAATAACTGGCCTGAAGCCCAAGTGCTTAAACCAGAACTAATACACTTTTAGAATAACAGACACTGAGCCCTCAATCAGCAGTTCCCAACTTAGAAGAATGTAAGCTACCTGTCCTGCCACCACAGTGCAGGCCACAAACCTTCCTAATGTAAAACAACTGGTCTGAGCCCAAGTGCTTAATCCAAAAGACTTTGAATGATAGCTACACTTTAATCAAGTTACTACCAAGCAGTAATAAATACAATTGAATACTTTAAAGAATGCCTGGATTAGTGCAATTTCATTGATACATAGGGTATTATGATACCATTTCATTGATACATAGGGTATTATGATACCATTTCATTGATACATAGGGTATTATGATAATTTGATAGTGTGAAGGGACATTATTTTTACCGAAGGGAATGGTGATGTTATTTCTTTGCATTCAGTGTAAAACTGTAACTAAGACACCAGTTGTTGGTCTGCGTAAGAGCCTGCTGAAGTATTCTGACATCATTTAGGGATTCAGTAATTGCACCCGTCGTTCAGAAACTTGGTCAGCCACAGCTTCTTAGTTTTGGCCTGAACTTCCGAGAATTATATACCAAACAGTAGGGGGTCCATCACTGACCCTTGTGGCATCTTGATGGTGACAAGTCTGCTGGTTGATGTGGAGTCACTCACTTTGATAATGTGTGACTGGTTTGTGAGCCAGTTGGCAACCCATCTTACAAAAAAAGGAGTTTACATTCAGTTTACTAAGTTTATTAGTAATGCCTGAGTGTGGGATTATGTCAAAAGCCTTTACAAAGTAGAGGTATGCTGTGTTCACAGATTTGCCCTCATCAATTGCCCTGGTCACATTTTCAAAGAAATCCACAAGGTTTAACAGGCAGCATCTGCCCTTGACGAAGCTGAATTGGGTTGGATCCATGGTTTGGAGATCATCTATATCTTTATTTATGAGGTCCATGATGATACATGTGTTCCATAACCTTACAGATGAGGCTGGACAGACTTATGGCTTTATAATTCTCCGGGTCTGTTAGTAAGCCACCTTTGTGGAGTTGAATAACTGTTGCTGTTCTCCATTCCACAGGAACAAAGCCTGTGGATAGGCTATGATTGAATAGGGTATGTAATAGTGATTCTAGATTATGTTTTAGTTTGTTTAGAAGACAGCCTAAGATGTCATCTTGTCCCATAGAGGGTGTGTTTTTGCCTAAGACAAGGCTTTAATGACCTGCTCTTCTGATATGTAGCATGGGCGGGGGAGTTAAGGCCAAGGCTTGTGATACATTTGGAGGGGTTAGGGGAGTGAAATTTTCACCAGATCTATCCGCTAGCAGATTTGCTATCCCTGCTGGATCAGAGTGTGTGACACCATTAGGCACTAGTTCGGCACATGCTTGGGTCATACCTTTTAGGCTATGTACGTAGCTGTAAAAATCCTTATGTTATCCTAGGATGAGATTGCTAGGTTTTTCTCAAAGTTACCCTTAGAGGATTTCGCATGTTGTCTTATTTACCTGTTGAGGCTGAGGAGGGTGATTTTCCATTGTTGGGCCCTCACCTTAGCTTTGTTAGCAACTTTTTGCATTTGTTGTAAAGTTTGTTGATGCTGTATGTCCACCAGGGTGGCTTGTTTTTACTTGGGCCTCTGTCTTTAATTATCTCTCTCTGAAACAGCCAAGTCTATACACTTATATAAGTGATTGTACAGGGCTTCAGTGTAAGCTTTGGTGTAGTTACCACTTCCAGCTGGTGGTGGGGCTTGGAATGCATTCATTGTTTCCCCTAGGAGGGTATAGTTTACCTTGGTGAAGTTTTTAGTCTTACTTTGCCCTTTGTAAGTTCTGGTGTTAGTGCCAGTTTGAAGGTGACTGATTTATGCTCAGATTTAACTAATTTGGATCTGACAGTTGCGGTGGTGCATCTGTTTGTCATTTTAGTGAGGACCAGATCTAGTATGTTTGTTCCTCTTGTTGGGGTTTGAACAATTTGTCCCGGGGAATTTGAGTTAGCAAAGTCAAGGAACTTTTGCAGAAGTGAGTTAGGGCTTGAGTAGGTTTCCCAGTTGATGGTGGGATAATTGAAGTCCGCCATGACCAGAGTGTTTGGCAATATTTGGATTAACTCTAGTTTGTTAAGTAGGCCTCATGTGCATCATGATTCATGGAGGGGGATCTGTAACTAGCTATGAATTGAATGGGGATCTTACCCACAGTTTACTGAACTTGGAGTAACTCCATGGAGTTGTCCAGTCTAATTAGTTGGGAGGTGAATTTATGTATCTCTAATATAGATAGAAACATTGTGTCCTTTGTTTCTCACGCGTTCTTCTTGAAGGTGTGGAAGGCATTGTAGCCTTGCAAGGCTGGGGTATTCTCTGAAGCCCTGAACCAGGTTTCTGTGACTGCACAGACATCTCCATCTTCTAGTGATGGAAGTGCATCCAGGGTGTGCAGTTTCTGGTTTAACCTCGAGCATTTAGCAGCATAACACTTATTTTGTTACTTCTTCTTCTTCTTCCTCTGGCTTTTTACCTAGTTAGGGGTCACCACAGCGGATCACCTGTCTGCTCATGATTGGCAGTGGAGTTTTACGGTGTCGAGTTGCCAGCCGCGCACCCAACCTTCCACAGAAGGCACACACATGCACACACTCACACCTAGGGCCAATTTAGAGTGTCCAATCCACCTACAGCATGTCTTTGGGATGTGGGAGGAAACCGGAGCACCCGGAGGAAACCCACGCGACCACAGGGAGGACATGCAGACTCCTCACAGAAGGCACCCCAGCCAAGAATCGATCCAGAGAACCTCTTGCTGTGAGGCGGCAATGCTAACCGCTGCACTACTGTGGACGCCCATAACCCTTATTTTGCTATGATTGACAATTTTCATGTCGGTAATTTTGTTTTTGAGACCTTGCCTAAAAAAGGAACTATGGAGGAGGCAAGAGCCAGTTTGCGAGCAGCTGAAAGCCAAAAGTCTGGTGCCAGATGCAAACCGTTTCTGGCAAAGCAGAGAGGTTTGTCGACCATGTCATCTCAGGCTGACAGAAACTGGATCCCCTTTGAATGACACCAAAAACTAAGCCAGTTATTAAAACTGATCATGTTTTATTTATACTTTGACATTATTCTCGGTGAGGGTTATACGCTGCTCAAGGCTATGGACATGCCTGCCTGGGACACATATTCAGAGAGCTCAATCATGTCTCTCTTCATATAGTCCAGTGAGGTATGTCTCAGATCATTCATTCCAACATGAGCTATGATGGAGTCATAATGGTACTTGTTGCTGACAGACCTGAGTGCATGTGTGATCTGACGATTCCTAGCAGCAGACAGGCATCTGACAGTGACTTTCTCCTTATCTAACCTGGTGACTGGAACATCCATGTGTCTCCCTATGGAATCTTCAATGACAAGAAAATTTGTTTTTTGAGTGTTACACCTTAAGGGCTTGGTAGGCGAGACACTGGTGTTGCTATGTGTCTTGGTTGCAGTGGGAACTGTGTTAGTTTAGCACTCTTGTGTTTTGTTGGGCTTGGGTGTTTCTGTAACTTTTTTGACAGAACCGCCATATATGTAGATTTATGTGTTGGATGCGTACTATGTGTATGCATAGTACTATTTGCCTGAGTAGTGGTGGCTGGGTTGGCAACCTCTTCTGTGTTACTGTTTTGAGTGTGAGAGAGCAGGGATTCAAGATTCTTGGTGTAGATACATCTCTTGCACTTTATACTAGGGTGAGTTATTAGTAGAGGATTGCGTGATGTCCCCTTGCTGGGCCTGTAATCAAGGAGTCTGAATCCTCACCACTGATACTGGAGAGGGACATTCCCTTGGAACAAAAAAAGATACACAAAGTATTTCCATATGCAGCTCTCTGCATCAAGCACAACTTCCCTAAAGAGCACACAGGGAACGCTCTTAGTCTGGGGTCTAGATTTCTATCTCTGCCTCCCTCCACATCCCCAGTAAGACTCCCCACTGGCGCAGCTATAGAGATGAGTCCTCAGCCAAGTGTCAGCCAAGTTCTCTAGCACCCTCTCTGTGAAATCAGTGCTTCGTGTCCCTGCTCCAAGCACCTAACGCACACACTCAACCTCATTACCACAATCAACAGAACATACTAGAGGGACAGGTTCATAACCTAGAGACTGCCCATGCTATGGAATAGACTTCCCATACATGTCAAGCAGAGCACCTCACTGGCCTCTTCAAGAGAAATCTTGATGAGTGGATGGGAAATAGAAAATTCACCCCAGGGATCATTCCAGTGGCTCTACTCAACAGAGGCACTAGGAACTAAGGTTGGGTGGCATGATGTCAGGGTAATCCTATGGGCTAGGCTTGTAAAGGCTCCAGGGCCATTAGAACCTATGAACCTAAAATAATGCTTCACTTTTAACCAATAACAAATCAGGCATCATTTATTGCATTTTATGTATTTAATTATTTATTCCATTTGTTAACTAGGATACTCCAATCGATCAACAGCACATTTTCAGTGAAGGCCTATGTAGAAAAGCTCCAAGGTGGTTACAGTAATAGAACAATAAAATGTTTTAGGATCAAGGAAAACAAATACAAAATATTCAAGTATACAATTCAGTTTAGGATCAGTATAACAAATAGACAGGTTGCATATACACAAGAGGTATATAGAAGTTAATTGTGCACAGAAAAGTGCATAGTATAATTTAGGATCAAATCCACAATATACACTGTAAGGTTAATGATTTCATAGGAAACATATATACAAAATTGAGGGGATTTATTCAGCTTTCTATTAGTCAGCTCTATGAATATACTCAGGTTGTAGAGACACAGGATCATACTATTTTTATCATTCTCTCTCTCTCTCTCTCTCTTTAATTCTTTTCCAGAGCAGTACAGAGCAGTTACTTTTAGACATAAACAATCTGTACTTAATTTAGTGAGCAACTATTTACAATCTATTTTGATATACACACACACATACATACACACACACACACACACACACACACACACACACACACACACACACACACACACACACACACACACACCTGGGAAAGGCTGGCACAGATTTACTAGCTATCCCCCCTTCTGCCCAGACTATAAGGTAATTACTGTCACCAGACACTCCAAAGCCAGCTACTCTAAGGCTCTTACAAGGGTACCCAATTATACTGAGTGAAATTAATATTAGTAGAAATGGTAGTGTGTTAACCAATGCAGTAAGGCTTTTAGGGGTGGCTACAGAGTCACCAAATAAATATGAGTACTCTCAAAGATTAAAATATTCTCTAAAGGACCAGCCACAATGAAAAGTTTAAATATATGTAATAATAATTAATAAAAGAATGTGAAAATATGGAATATCTATCTCCAATAAACACCAGCGTTTCAATCACAGGAAATATTAAAAATAACACAGATGGACAGGTTCACACAGTTACAGAAAAACAATGCTTAACTAATCTCACTATATTTTCCTGACTGATCTAAAGCATTACTTTTCCTTGGTAACTTACTAGAGAAGGCAAGATTAAGTTCGTGAGAGTTCCTTCTATGTCAGGTTCCAATAACAGAGTGTCCTGAGTCTTCAGTCTCATTTAGTATTAAAACATCATTTCAGTGTACAGAGCTACATCATACACATCTGGTCATCTGACTTCTGGTTCCCATACTATCCCCATTACTAGGTACTGAACCAGAGCCCCACACATATGTGTCAATACACACACACAGAGCTTTGCTAAGATCTGTTGGATCTTCTAGAAGTTATAAAATAAACACTTCCACTCTTCCTACAGGAGCTAATAAACCATTCTCTGGCTCAGACATTTCATCTCTGGCTGCAGTCAGAATTGTAAGATACAATCTTTATGTCCTAAACTAAGTAATTTAATTTCTTACGATTGTTCAAAGTTAGCTGGAATGAGGTTAACATCTTGTCTTCCAGTATCCTATTTACAATAGTACAGTCTTATATAACTGTTTATTTCTATTCTGTCCAACAGGACACAATGTTGATACATTTTAACACAAGCAACTTTACATATACATTTTTCAACATAAGAATCTGTACAAACCAGTTTGATTTACAAATAACATATAATTCTTTACAAAATTCAAGCTAGCTGTGGTGGCATATGTTACACATACACTGCCCTACTTCTCCTGGCATAGCTGTCAATCCTCACATCATTACACCCCCCCCCTGGAAGACTTAAGCTAGTTTTTCAAGTAACCCTTGAGAAACATTGCTTGAGAGAAATGACCCTATCTGGGAATACATTAACCCATACTCTGTCTTGAGATCCCATCTGCATTGGCATTGTTGACCCCACTACAGTGCTGCACTGTCATGTCATATGCCTGTAACCCTAGGTTCCACCATAGTTATTTGGCATTTTGCTGGCTGGCTCAATGTAGCCATAGATCCCCTTCAGAGTCCTCCTGCCACCTACTACAAATCCTTAGCACAAGGTCCTCCCTATCATGGTAAGACTTCATCATGTTAACATGGTACAGTTTGTGCCCCTGCATCCTGCCTAGCAGTTCTACCATGTAGTTAACATCACTGATTTCCTTACCACTTTGAAGGGTCCCTCCCAATCTGCCTGCAGCTTATTGTGTCCGACAAGAATGAGAACTGTAACCTGCTGTCCCAGAGCATACTCTTGGGCTCGACCATTCCTCTCATACCAGACCTTTTTCTGCTGTTGGGCTCCTGCCAGGTTCTCCCGGGCCAAGCCCATGAGCTCCCTAAGCCTTGTCCTGAAGTTTAGAACATATGTCACAACAGACTCCTTGTGGGATTCACACTCACCCTCCCACCCATCATAAATCAAATCTAAAGGCCCCCTCACCTTATGTTCATACAGCAACTCAAAGGGTGAAAAGCCTGTGGATTCCTGGGGTACCTCTCTGTATGCATACAGCAGATGGGGCAAATATTTGTCCCATGATCTCTTAAACTGGTCTGCAAATGCCCGTAGCATGGTGTTTAGTGTATAGTTTAACCTCTCCACAAGACCATTAGTCTGGGGGTGGTAGAGGGTGGACTTCAGGTGCTTCACCCCACAGCACTTCCACAAACAAGCCAGTAGGTCTGACATGAAATTGGCACCTCTGTCAGTCAGTATTTCTATCAGAAAGTCTACCCTGCTGAAAATCTCTAACAAAGGATTTGCCACATTCTCTGCCTCGATGGAGGACAGAGCCACCACCTCAGGGTATCTAGTATCATAATCTACTACCACCAGGATATACATCTTCCCTGTGGAGCTTGGCATACTCAGAGACCCCACAATATCCATAGCTACCCCCTAAAATTGCTCGTCAGAACCAGGCAAAGGTATCAAAGAAGCCTTGACCTTGTCTCCTGCCCTGCCTACTTTTTGTTACTCCTGACAGGTTCTGCAGTACCCTGATATATCCCTTGCAAACCAAGACCAATAACAGTTCTGCATAATACGTCTCTGGGTACACTTTATGCCCATATGACATGCAAAAGGTATATCATGGGTTATGGCTAGAAGTGCCAGATGGTAGAATCTAGGCACTACCAACTGCTGTATTACCTCACCCTCTAGCACTCCCTGAGGGTTCCACTCTCTATACAGTAACCCTTTGTTCCAGTATACAAACTTCCCTCTTCCTTGAGAATCAGGTGCCTCCCTGGCTATCTCCCTCATGCCTCTTAGTGCAGGGTCCAAGAGCTGAGTCTGTCTCAACTCTGTCTTTGTAACTCTGCAGCTCCACTTCCACAGAAAATCTGGTGTCCTCTGACAGCAGTACCTCGCTATCAGCCTGGATATTACCACTCACCCCTGTCCTTGCAGTCACTCTGTCCAAGGGAACATCAGTACCTACCAGTAGCTGTGGCTCACCTTCATGCTCACTGCTACAGGGTTACTCCCACACTGAAATAGCCACCACACCAGCCCTGGCTTCATGTGTTGGGTCTGTCTGGGTCTCCCCCAGGCTACCAGACCCACATACCTTTCTCCAAGCCTGACTGCATGTAACTGCATGCACACAATGTACGGCATTATCAAAAATCATTCCCTATCAAGACATCTGCAGGAATATCCTCAAACACACCTACAATCTTTATGGCCTAAATTAAGTAAATTTTTTACTATTTTTCAAAGTTAGCTGAACTGTGATTAACCTCTTCTCTTCCAGTATCCTATTTACAACAGTACAGTCTGATATAAATGTATATTTCTTTTCTGTCCAGCACAAGCATCTGCACAAATCAGTTTGATATACAAACAACATATAATTATTTACAAATTTCCAGCTAGCTATACTGCGTATGTTACACATCCACTGCCCTAATTCCCCTGGCATAGCTGGCAATACCTCACATCATCATAGGTTGTCAGTGAAGATGAGGCAGTTGCTACAGTGCCTCTGGAGACCCAAGTCAACTAGGTTGTCAGAAGAAACAGGGGTAGTCTAATGTTCCATAATGTTATGTTTGAATAACTGTTATCACAATGGGGGTGCTTTCAGGACTGATTTTTAAGGTGCTCTGTACAGAGGTATTTCTGACAGGGTTTTTGACTGGTGCTTTAATAGGTCACAGCTCACTATCAATACTTCTTAGATCGGAAATGTACTAAAGATGAGGACTGCACTAATTTACTATGGCTGTATTCAAGGGAAAAATTGTAGAAATTATCTGTCCAGCTATGGTGCACAATTGTGCGGCAGTGAGTGGTGCAGTGTGATTCACAAACCAGCAGAAAACTGTTCAATTGGAAGGCTTAAATACCAGAGACTAAAAATTAAAAAAAAAATTGAAAAGAACCCATGAGGGTGCTTACTCCAAGTCCTTGTCCTAGGGCAAGCACCCTTTACCAGGCAAGTTCCAATCAGCACACTTCTCTTACAAGGGTGCAGAAGGGCCCCTTCCAATCAAAGATGGCTTGGAAATGTGCTCCGAGTAAAACAGCCACTACTTTGGTTTTAGTGAAAAATAAAAAAAAACAAAATGGACAATATAAAACCAAAGTAGGTGGGGGCGAAGCCCCCCACCCCCCTAATTATATATTCTAACTCCAGGATCACACTACAGTGGGGAAAAGGATATATACCTTTTATTTGCCTTTTTCTAATTGTCGGGGAAATGAACTGTCAGGCAAATGAACTGTCAGGCAATTGGGCTGCCTGAAATTTCTGTCGGGCAAATGAACTTTAGGTGAAATGAAGGTGACCCATATATATATATATATATATATATATGTATATATATATATATATATATATATATATATATACATATTTATGTATATATACACATACACAAAAAAACAGAGGACAGAATTATCTTCATAATAGATTAGTTTAAAGTTTAAAAAGTGATTACCACATATGGTTGATAAGTGTTGCCCATACGAGTGGACCTAATAGTATGACCCATGTGGGGAAAGGGCAAATTCCCATTTTCAGTGTTTCAAATTATTTGAAAGCTAGTAAAACAGAGCACTGCCAAACAGACAGCAGGCTGAAATAAAGTGTACCTCTGAAGAACTAATGGCTTTAAAAGCTGTTAGAGACTTTGTTCTGCAACAGTTTTTGTTTGTAGTTCTGGCATAGTGAAGTATCTAACTTGCTGGCCAGCATTTTTGCCTGTTAATCCCTAGTGAGAGACTCAGTTTTAATAGAGCATAAGGGAGTTTAACAAAAGTTCTTTAAGCATGTTTCTGACATTACAAAGTTGCTTAATAAATTGTCTTTTTCCCCCCTTACTGAAGCATAATCATGCCATTCTGTGCACAATGTATACTTTAAAGTCAGTTTGGATGCTGCTGCTAATAGCTGCACGATTTTGGGTACCTTTAAGACTGGTCTGTGATGAGAAGAATTTGTTTTTGCAAAAATGTGTCTCCATTTAACTCTTACTGCCTGTTGCTTAATGAACTCTGCAGTTAACTGGAAGGAGGGGTGAGAGGTCTTTCAAGGTTTTCAGATTTCTGTAGCTCATATTTTGTCCTAAAAAGACCCGCTAACCCATCCGATGGAGGCTTTCATTATACTTCATGTGGTGAAGGGGCAGTAAAGTTGGCAAGGAAATGTTACAGAACTATACAGGCATCATTTTCTGAAAGACTGGGTTTTAAATGGTGCATTTAAAATCTGAAAGAAAGGCATATCCCCATTCAAAGCTGTCTGTTACTGGATTTTAATTCTCAGTGACTTTATCTGTTTTTCTAGTTAACATTGCAAATATGGAGAAGTGGTCAACAATGGGTGTTAGAAAAATAGTTTACTAGTTGAACTTAACAGACGCATTTGTAAGGAACCAGCAAAAGATAGGATTAGTTGTTTTAGAAACCAGATACTGCAGCCCTTTGCCAGATAAAGCATGTGAAAGATAATTACTATTCATCCTAATTCAGAAAATATTGAAATAATTTGAATATAACTATATTTTTTGAATATGGCCAGCCCGTGAATATACTGCCCCTTTGGCATATGCCTGTCAAGACACATACAACAACTGGAACACCCGTAGATACCTCACTAAAAGGATACAAGGCCTAAACAACATGTCCTACATGGAATGACTCAAAGCCCTGTCACTATACTAGGTATCCTACAGACTGCTAAGAGGTGACTCGCGTCTGACATGCAAGGCATCCTCCAATGCAATACTGACGGATTTATTGAGCATCAGCAAGTCAAATGTCATCAGAAATATTTGGTCTAGGGATCTAAACCACTACTGCAACATCAGCAGGATGGTTTCCAGGGACAGGTATATCTTGCAGATGATACTGCTTCTCTGGATCAGACTCAACATCCACATTAAACAAACTTCATCCCTGTCCATATTAAAGTGCAACTTGGATCTAAGGAGGGGAAACAGAAAATGTGCCACAGAACTGCCCCTGTACTACTAATGGACAGAGGCACCTCCTAAATGCTTTATTCCATGCATATGTCCCTTCAACTTATCTTTGGTATGATCCATGTTATTCTTATTAGGGGTAATATATAATTATCAGCAAGGGGATGGGTAAGGACAGTCCCTTGTCGAAATGGGATAGTTTAGCTTGAGCACAAAAAAATGGAAACTGGCTAGGCTTAAAATGGCCCATAAGGGCAGCTAACCTAGTACTTGCCTATGAATCTGTGAAGCAGTTACTCTTTCCACTGCTAGGAATAATTTCAGCCAGAATATCCAGGTAACTCTGTGGGCTGGGGGAGAGAATATAAACACAAGCATCCCTTAACGTCAAGTAACCAGCAGTAAATTGCAGTACTCAGCCAGTCCAAAGACAGGTCACAAGAGCAACAACAGTGAGCAGAAACAGATTTCTAGTGTTTTTTGTTTTTTGTTCCAGAAAATGGGGACTTCATCACACATCTTACAGACAGACTTCCTGCTTCCTTGTCACTTTACCCTGCCCTTTACCTCCTTTGCCCTTCTATCTCCTACTACTCTTACACTGTACTTAACTCCTAACAGCCATGACCCTGCAAAGTATTATATTCATGTGTTATGTGAATATACACTATGAACCTTGTGGACATATTTCACTCATGTGTCATTTAAATATATGCCATTTATTACTTTAATATGTCCGCGATTGTAATATTTTCACTATTGTTTTATTTCGGTTTTATTCAATGTAATAGTACTGCCTGTTTTTTTATTCTGCTATGTGTATTAATATTTTTCTTTGTATGTAATTTTGTGGAGCTTTTCTCCCCGGGCCTCCATTGAAAATGGGCTCTTTCCAAGCCCAATGTACTTTCCTGGCTAACAAATACAATAAATAATACTAGGTCTAACCATCATAAACCATTGATATTTATACTGAAAACTGGGGAGAACATGGAGCTACTTCTGTGGTATGTTTCAGTCAGGAACATGAGCTGCACGGCAGGTCAGGAACCAGACCTCCAGCATGCTAGTCTTGCAGCCTTAATTCTTAGAAATTGGTTCCACTATTCACCCACTGTCAGTAAATAGATTAATAGCTGGGAAACAGGAAGAAATAGAAGAACAGATCTCAGGCAGAGGAAGGACTCGAGGTTAATATCAGTGTCTCCTGAGAAGTGAATCAGTAATGTTAACAGCAAAAATCCAGAACATCACCATTTAGTTAAGAGGAACTGGGTAGTCAGAGAGGGTGAATGAAGGAGTGAAATATAAGAGGCTTCAAGTATGATAGCAGAAGCAAAGAGTACCATGGGGAGTGGTAGTTTGAAAGAGGAGCTCCCCTGTTTAGTGCAAAAATAAAGAAAGAATGTAAGATTAAGATAAAGATGAACATTTCTGGCATAACTATGTTAAATTTAGAGCATCTGAAATGTAGTAAAATGTGAGTAAAAGAGCTGAACTTGTACTGCCAGAAAAAGTTGTGGTAGGATAGTTGCTGATTGTTCTGCACTGAATAGTGCAGGATTTTCAAAATGGAAGAATGAGGTGGAGGTGAAAACAAAACTACAGCTTTCTACTGTCTAGTTAATGAGCAGTATACATGTTTAGGGCAGGACTGGTATGAGACTGGCAATACAGTATCAGGGCAAGGTGGAAAGGACAGAGTTCAAGTGAAGGCCTGAAGCATAACATAAACTAAACAGAAGAGGAGCAATTTGAGGATGGGATGAAAATGTGATACAGTCAGGATGCTAACCAGGCCATATTGTATAGTAGTCTATTTGCAAAAATAAAATAAAATAAACTGCAGTGGCTGATCCCCTTCTAGTATGATGTCCTTATCACATTTGTTGTTTACTACCCACAGGTGACTATCAGTTGCTCCGATGGAGCCCTTCTCATTCATCAGGTCTATTGAAACTGAGTCATCTCCACCAGACTAACTTCAGTCCATGTTCGGGGCTATTGAAGAGATCAGTTCACCCAGGGGCAGTTCAATATTGCTGCCAAGGAGCATGGATCTAGAGATACACCTCCCTTGTATGCACTGCTTCATATCTTAGGGATGGATGGGCAGTGAGAATGCTGGCATATCATTCTGCCTTCATGGCAACTCAACCACTGCCCTGAAGAAAATCCCATGTGCAGTTTCCAACCACCACCAGGAAGCACCCATGAGGTGTGCCCAGATGTGCTCTCCCACCTCCACAGGATGAACATGACCATTATCCCTTATCAGGGCCATCAAATGTTAGGGTTGCTAATTGAATTAATGATATATTTGACATAGTCAGGTCTTTATCATGGCCTTATCATGTAGGAGAGGGTTGTGTGCCTTTGAGACCCTTAGAGGTATACTGTCAGGAGAAGGGTCACCCTTAGCAGATTGGACCAAGAGTAGGGAGAAAGCAAATTGTGCTCTGGAATAGCCCTATGATGGCTCACTTAAATAATATGAGACCCTCACCCAGAAAAAATTATACTACAACCCACACATGGAGCCAGTTCTGGGGAGGTGTTTACAGGCAAGCAACTAGTTGCTGGGTGATTCACATAGCTCAGGCAGGGTCAGCCTGAAAACGCTATGTGGAGTTGCTTTGTGTGCTCACCACTCACAAGGCAAAGTGTGGGGTCAGGTGTGATAATAGTCAAGTGGCAGGCAGAAACAGGTAGCCTTATGATGGACTACATTCTGCCAATGGAAGCTTTTTCTTGAGTCATGAAATTTTACCTTGGTCCTGGAGAAAGAACCAGAACTTATGTAGGAGGTTGAAAAGTATCACCTAAATTTAGCTAGTCTTACCTCTGCACACAGCATTGATTCTGGAACTGGAATTCCTGAGCTGAGATGTTCTTTCTCTCTTACTCTGGAGCTTGCTTTCAGGAAAGTCTCTGACATGTGTGAGAATCTTAACAAGCCCCTGCCTGGGTGCTGTTCAGCTGGAGTTTTTGCTAGTAAACAGAGGGTTGCCCTACTATAACTGAAAATTTCAGAAAGGAAAACTATGCTGTTTGTAGTTATGCAACTACCAGCTATTTGGAGTACTTGGCCACCATGGGAGAGGTGCTTGATAAAGTACCATATATGCATTCATTATTTCTACTGAGAAATTTTCAGTGTTCATGCGGGGAATAGTGAAGATGCCTAGAGGGGATGATTGGGAAGAATGGCTTGCATGAACTGAACCTGGGTAGTGAACTGTTTTGGATTCTGTGCTGGTCATAAACTGTCCATAACCTCATGCTCTAACACAAGGATGTTCATAAATATACTTTGTACCACAGCATATTGGGCCAGAGGTCAGAAATCAAGTCTGTAAATATGGAACCATAGTTAGTGTAGGGTGAGGGGAGGGGCTGCTACAGGTACCAACTTGTAGGGGGTGCTGAGATATTTGATAGTTTATAAGCTGTCAAACTGTTCTTTTCATACAAAGGAAGGCAGCAACAAGTTATTAAAAAGAGTGTACAACATTTTACATGCTGTCATTAATCAGTCATGATTGCTTATAAATAGTGTGGGTGTAACAAACAGATGTGTTGCCCAGGGAACAAACCTCCCTTGCTGCAGCTATCTTTAATAACGTCATCAAACCTGAGGCCATATGTTCTGAACACTTGGCTTAGAAGATGTGCTGAGTTGTCGTCTGATTACCAGTTGGTGGTGACCTTAGTCAGGTGGCTTAAGTGGCAGCTAGAAACACCTGGGAGTCCTCAAAATACTTAGCTGATACTTCTGTATGGAATGAGTTCATCTTCCATGTCTGTATGATATTTTCCCATATACCTGGGGAATCTGGCACCATCCAACCCGAGTGTATCTTTTTTCATGACCTCAGTAGTTGAGCCAGCATCATGGAGCTGAGGTCAAGAGACGGTCAGCTCTTGCCATGCTGGTAAGCTTAGGTTCTGCTGTTGGATGCTATCAGTGAAGGAAACTGTCAGGTTAAAGAAGAGACCTTCCATGCAATGCTGGAGGGCCAGGTTTGCCTGCTGGGTATTGGCAAGAAAGGAAAGCAACAGATGTGGTTTTTACTTTAGCAAATATCCATGTGTTAGAGGTGCCTGGCAATGCCATGGACAATGGCTTTTGGATAAACTTGAAGAGTTTTTGGTAAACTGAATGGGAACTCAGAAGGGGAGGTACTGACCAAAAGGCTGGGACAGACGAAACAGAAATGTGATTTCTTCCCAGGACTGCTGGACTCATTCTCTGTGATGAGTCCATAACCTGCTCTACCCATGGACTGTGCTTCAATTTGATAGTATTTTATGAAGGTGTGTACAGCAAACCATGTGGCTGCTTCTAAAATGCCTTGTGCAAAAACATTTCAGAAATAAGCTGCAGGTGTAGGAAACATAAATATTCAAAGAACAAATAAAAAAAAATAACTGATGGGTCATTTTTAACATGAGTAGCTAGACCTTTGTTTCATTACTGAATCATATCAAAATGAACTACATAACTGTTATCTACTGAGGTGTTCATGGGCAAATATTGAAATCTTTCCAGACTTGCTTCATCATGACTTAAATTATATAAATCATGTTATTCAAAAGAAGTACCATGATAACGAAAGGAAATAACAAACTTTTAAATTACTTGGTAAACATCAGACATTTTAGCCCTGGGCAGAAATGATACCTGAAAGGATAACGAATGTGACTGATCCTATATCATGTACTGTTGAAATTAACCATAGCAAAACATCTTGATCTAATTTTAGAAAAGAAACATAGAATGATAACTTCTGAGAAAGGCTGCTTTGACACTTAACATTGTGAATCCATTGAATTTGGAAAAGGGAATGCTGTGACAGTGGCAGTAGATGTGCCCATTAATTATGGATGTTACTATTAAGCCAAGCAAATGAGCCTTCAGTCTAAACAGAGGATTTAACTAATCACATCAAGGCCTTACTTCAACCTGAAGTGAGGAGATAGAGCTCAAAAACATAACAGTAACCATGTGAAATGTCGGAACCCACTACAGCAAGTCCCGAAATGCAGAGACTGAATGGCGCAAAGATCTGACTTACATATACCAAGTCTAAAATTCCATTTCTCAGAATATTCCTTTTCTCAGAGGTATGGTGATCTTGTTGTTGGTATATATAAAATGGAGGGTGTGGGGCCTTGTCCCCACATGGGGGGTGCAGAGGGGTTGCCCCCCTGTGCACAAAGAAGTTTAAAGGAGAAGAGTGATTTTTGAGATTCTCTCTTCTCTGGGTTTTCCATCTTTTGAGTGCTGACATTTCAATATGAAGCCATAATAACGCATGTGTTTCCAGTAAGGCATGCTTATTGTGAATATGTAATACACTGTTCCAGTCTTAAGGGGAAAGGAATGAGGCAGAGTGCAACAAGTATGTTTCCCTTAAAACAAGAGGAAATAGTGGAAGAGGCATCTGGGAGGGGTGGTTGCAGAGGAGAGAAGTCTGAATGAGGAGGTGAAAGATAAAGTCAGGCAAAAATGTCAGAGGTTTTGTGTGATACAAGAATGCCAAAGAAGTTGAAAAGTGAGGTATATGAAATAGTAATGCAAGCAGTACTACTGTATGGTATAGAAACCTGGGCAGTGAAGGCGGAGCAGTCAAGGAAGCTTGAGGTGTTGGAGACAGAGTGACTGATATAGGTAGTAGGATGTACACTGTGGGACAGACATAGAAATGAGGATATCACAGCAGAAGCAAAAGTCGCCCCGCAGAGAAGGTCAAGAAGAACAGATTATGATGATTTAGTAATGTGCCAGAAAACAGAAGACAGTTCAGTAAAGATTTGGGAGAGACAGGAGGAAATCAAGAGGAAACACCAATGTCCACTGAAGATATGGGTGGACTGCACAACAGAAGACATGAGGGAGACAGGCAGGCATGACTGTCAAAGAAGGTAGGAGTGTGTAACTAAATAAAGAGAAGTGGCAACAGCTGATGAGACATTTCAAACTCTGCAAAAATGGCAAAAAGAAGGATATCGATGATTTTTTTATGTGCTTCTTTTCTTTCCTGCTTTCTCTCACAGGGAGCTAGTAGCATTTTTCAGTCCTTTCACATGAGGTCCCTGTTAGCCAACAGCACCATATATGCAGATAGTAATGAGGGGGAAAAATGAAGAACTGGAAAGTGCAAAATTGCTAGTAGCCATGTGAGGTACTGCCTAAGATAAATTCTCATGCAAGTAGCAGGTTGAAGAGATGACCTAGGGGAGAAGTGAGACAAGTGTGCAATCTAATGAGGAGAAGGTTCAAGGTATGTTTAAAAATAAGCCAGGGCAGCTGATTACAATTTTGAAGAAAAAAGCAATAAAAGAGCTGAGAATGAAGGAGAGTGGTAGGGCAAGAGCAGGAACCTGCAAGAAAAGGGATAGACAGGAAGCATGGAGATGAAAGGAAAATGGATCATTCAGGATTTGTTGTCAGACAGTGCAACGTAACTGGATAAAAAAGGCTAGAAAAGCAGAGCATAGAAGATGGATCATGAATATTGATAAAACTAGACACGGAAGGGGAAGCAGAGTTAGGAAAAAAGGAGCAAGAAAAAAAAAACAACAGGGAAAAGGCATAGGAAGAGTATGCAGCATGTAAGAAAGGAGAGGGGAACCGCAGTCAGGAGGGACAGGAGAAGTACAATTGATGTAGTCTGAGACAAGTGGCTGAAAAGAACACAAACAGCGGCTACCTTAAGGGGGGTGATAAATCTCAAGCTGAGAGAAAGCAGGACGCATAGTGATGGTCAGGGAGTCCTTTAATATGGGATCAGGTGGACTAATGGGGGAAGTGGAGAAGAAGGAGTTAGTTGGGGTAGAAATGGTCGCTCTGCTGACAGTAGGGCATGTCAAGTATTAATTAAGGCAGTCACATATTGAAGCATAGCCTGCATGTTGTGGTCCATGTGGGCACTAAAAAGCTTTCAGAGAGGACAACAGAAGAAGCAATAGGAAGAAAATAGGTGCTTTCAGTCAAATGAGGGAAATAGGTAGCAGAATAGCCTTCTCAGAAGGGCTTCTAGTAGCAGTAGCCAGAAGCAGCAGGAAATAAATCATTAGCCAATATAATGGCTGGCTTAAGGGCTGGAGAAGGAATAGGGCTATGATAAAAGGCAATTCAGGAAGCATATGAAAAGCTTCATCTCAGCCCACAAGGGATGGTAATGTTCAAGAGGTCAATATTAGAACATCGAATGTTTAATAGTTTGAATTACTAAAGGTCGACCGTTAATGATCAAACTATTAAAACATCGAATGTTCGTAAAAAAAAATCCACAAAAAAAAAAAGAAAAACTGAAGGGTATAGACAGTGGGGGCAAGCCCCCCTGCACCCCCACACCCACACTACTTAAATATACCAACTCTGAGACCGCACTACATTGAAGTAAATGGAAATCTCCCCTTATGGAGATTTCCGTTTACACGTTCGAGATTCTGAGCATTCGCTATTGTCGTGTCGACAATATCATATTTGATATTGTCGGCTTTCGACAATGTAATACAGACCCATGTCCAAGGAGGGATATAAAGATCACATCAAGACTATGAAGTTGTAAGTTCAAATAAAGAAGGGAAAAAATGTTGTGGGTGATAGGAGGAATGGAATATCTGGTGTTAGATCCCAAGAAGAACCAAGTGGGGATATAAGCAAGTATGCAGATGAGTCATCAGCAAACACGGACAGCAAGAAAATAGGATGAAAGAAATTACTTTACAAACTCCAAAATAGGCAGTGATCAGATATCAGGAATGAACCCCAGATCCTAGAACTTCAAGGCAGAGATCTTACTATTGATCCGGCATGAAGGAGTGATGGTGACATAATGTAGTGATTGTATATACTATGACTACTGCCTGGCTCTAGCATTTATTCAACAAGATTAGATGTTAAGTTGTCTATCTCGCCTTCATTCTTGCTGGATGGGTTCGGAGCTGACCTCGGCTCTGACTCGGCCACTCTAAAAGCTCGAGAGTTGGTTCCACCGGCTCGAGGCTCCCCTTATATCCCACAATGCTAGGCATGAGTTACCTCAGATCTCGTTTGCCGCTACAGCGATCGAGGTGTTGTTTTTCTACCGGCTCAGGTCAGTAGTTTAATCAGTCGATTTAAACTAGTTTAAATCCCCTTTTCTGAACTAAATTGTTCCTTTTTCCCTTAGTTTAGTGTATTTCATCCCTTTCTTCTTTATTCCCATTTTTTTCCCTCAAGAACTTAAAAGTTCTTCCCTTAGGCCTTCGGGCCCTGCTATCCCTAGTGGAGTGCTTGTGTTGTGTTAGGGATATTTTTTATACTTAAGCTAACTAAATAGTTTAATTAGTATAATTTAGTTAACTTTCCTTCTAGTGTAATCAGTGTGTGTGTGTTTTTTGTGTGTGGTTACACTTAGGTCCTTGATTATGTCCAAGGAATCAAAGGTCTCAGGCTTCAAGAAGTGTGACTCGTGCTGTCAGAAAATGTCTCTGACAGACGGTCACACTTCTTGTGTTTACTGCCTGGGACCTTTGCACCTGCAGGACTCTTGTGCTGAATGCCATGGCTTCAGCCCCAGAGTCCTGCAGGAAAGAAAAAATAAACTTATTTTGAGAGGTTTACTTAAGCCTGAGGGTTCCCTTACTGTTTCTTCGGGCAAACCCTCTAAGGCTTCTAGGTCCTCGGCTCCAGCTACTGAGTCGAGGCCTAAGGCTTCGAAACCTCCTTCTACATCGGCTCCGGCTGGAGCCGATGAGTCTCAGACTGCAGCTTCTGTGGTTTCCTCAGCTCCGGCTGGAGCCGAGGTGTTGGAAATTCCTGTGTCAGCTCCGACTAGACCTTCGGAGCCGACATCTAGAAAGAGGTCCAGGTCACCATCCCTTGGCTCCGTTCATTCGGCTCCAGCATCTCCCTTGCTGTCTGAACGGAGCCATAGATCTCACTCCTCTAGGTCATCGAGGCTTTCGGACCATGACCTTCAGAGGGTAGTGAGTCGACTTCTTAAGTCTGAGGCACTGGCCCAAATGCTTCAGAGCCTGACTCATCAGTCGATGCCTGACCCTGTTCCTCATTATGTTCCTCCTCCGACTCCTTTGAGCTCGGAGCCGGGGCGTTTCGGAACCGAGACTGTGGTAGCGTCAGAGCCGATACAAATGTCTTCGGCTCCATCGTCGGCTCCGATTTCTTCCTTAGAAGAATCTCGGCGCCGGACTTCCCTCGTCGGCTCCGAGGGGGTGAGTGGCATCGGACCCTTGTCCAACCCCGCTCTCCCTCTCGGTGCTTCGGCGCTGGTGAGTTCGGCTCCGACATCGGCCTCGGAGCCATCACTGTCGGTGCCGAGGGAGGTTTTCAGCTTCTCGGAGCGGGGACCTCTGGCTCTGCCTGACAGGGGTGCATTCGAGGTCATGCGGAGTGTGTTGGAACCTGGTTCAACTCCACAGTCGGCTCCGTCCGCCCCTCCCTCTTCGGTGCCTCAGGTCAAGTCTACTCACTCCCTCATCCCAGACCGCAGAGAGCCAGCTCCTCAGGAATCCCCTGTGGGGATCTCATCCTCTTCCGAGGCCTCTCCTGAATTGGCAGAAGAGCCCCCTCGGAAGAGAAAGTGTAAGAAGAAACACATAGACTCACCTGAGTCCGTCACCTCTGTCACAGATTTAGAGGATTCCAAGGGTTCCCCCCGTTCCCCTTCTGAAGATGTCTCCTTTGCAGACATTCTAGAAATCCTTAAACAGAGGGGAAATTGGCCAGCCCTCAACCCTTCAGAGGATGAATCTGTGTATCTTGAGGCGTTTGGCTCTCGCCCTTCCACCTCCTGGGTGTCTCCCCCCTTTGACCCCCTCATGCAGGTGGTAGCAAAAAAGGCATGGACGGCTCCTGATTCAGTGGACCCCACTCCCAGGAGACCCTCAAAATTTATCACGGCACCAGCAGACAAACAATTTCTGACAAAAGGAGTTTCTGAGGATGCTATGGTGGTTGCTGCTGCCACTAAGAAGGAACTAGCTGATCCTTCAGTGCCTGTTCATCCACCTAACAAGGAATCTAGGTCTATGGACAGGTACGGGAAGTGGATGTTCTTGTCAGCGACCTTTGCAATGCGTTCGCTGAATTACCTATGCCATTTTACTCGTCTTCAAAGAGACTTGATCAAAGAAGCGAGTGATATGTTGAAGGATCCTACAGCTGCGGGTTTTCAAGACAAGATGAACACTCAGCTGGCTACCCTGAACTCCATAGCTAACTCCTCCATGCGCCTCCTTTCGTATGCGGCTGATGGAGCGAGCAGGGCCGCAGGGACAGGAGTGGCCTTACGTAGGCATGCCTGGATGCGGTTATGCAACTTTGCAGACCCCTTTAAAATGTCGTTCACTAATTCCCCGTTTGATGGACCATCTCTTTTTGGTCCTCAAGTGAAAGAAATCTTGACTAGGTGCGAGACTGATGGCAAGACTCTTTCTGCCGTCGGAGTCCGTTTTTCTACTCCTTCTAGGCCTTACCCCAAAGGCCAGAAAAGTGGGAAAATGTGGTTCTGCAAACAATCTCAAGGGACTTCGCCTGACGCACAGAGTCGGTTCCCTGCCAGAGGCAGAGGGGGGAACAACAATGGTAGACGTCGCCCTAGAGGCAGGGGGGGTCCGCAGAACCAGGGCAATCGAGAAACTTTCTCCGATAAGCCTTTTCAGCATCCCTGAGGTGTTGCCCGACTGTCCACCTTCGGAGGCAGTCGGGGGAAGATTGTCACTGTACCCAGAAGCCTGGCTATCCCTAACTCGAGACAAGTGGGTACAGTCCATCATTTCCGAAGGCTATTCCATTCCCTTTGTTTGCATTCCAAACCGATCAAAAAAATCCCTTCCAGATGTTCCACCCGCTCAAAGGGATCTTGCAGCTTTGGAAATTTCAAAGCTGCTTGCAAAAAGAGCAATTCAGCCAGTTCCAGCAGACCAGCAAGGATCCAGAATCTACTCCAGGTTCTTTTTAGTTCCAAAAAGACAGGGACTGGAGACCAATTTTGGATCTCAGTATCTTGAACAAGTCGGTCAAGAAAACGATTTCGGATGGTCACGCTACAGTCCATCCTTCCCCTATTGGGAAGAAGAAACTGGATGTGCTCTATAGACCTTCAGGATGCGTACTATCATATAAAAATGAACAGACGCTCCAGAAGATTTCTCCGCTTCAGGCTGGGAACCAGTCATTTTCAATTCAGAGCCCTGCCCTTTGGACTCACCACTGCCCCCCGGGTGTTTACCAAATGCATGGCAGTGGTAGCTTCTCACCTGAGACGTCAAGGATTCCAGGTGTTTCCATATTTGGACGACTGGCTCCTCACAGCCCCCACCAAGCATCTTCTTCTAAGGGCCAGGGACTACACCTTTCGCATTTGTCAAAACTTAGGCATTTCAATAAATTGCGAAAAGTCTGTTTTGTCGCCTTGTCGTGTTATTACCTTCATAGGCGCAATTCTAGATACAGTCAGCATGTCTGCGAGGCTAACAGATCAGAGAATAACAGACATACACAAACTGGTCTCGCTCCTCTTCAGCAGCAACAGAGTCAAAGCCAGGTTAGTTCTGAAAGTATTGGGGATTATGGCGGCTGCCATACCTCTGCTTCCATTAGCCAGATTCTACATGAGAATCCTTCAATGGATGCTCTTCACTCAATGGTCATACCAGCAACTTCCGATGTCCCACACCATTATGATTACGCAAACATGCAGAAATCATCTTCTGTGGTGGATGTCTTCCCCTCAGCTCTTCTTGGGAAGACCCTTTGTTCCTCCCTCCGTTGCTACTCTGACAACGGACGCCTCCCTGATCGGGTGGGGGCATTATCAGGGCAGAACTGTCCAGGGCACATGGCAACCAGACGAATGCCACTTGCACATAAATGTTCTAGAGATGAGAGCAGTGCTTTTAGCGTTGCAAGCCCTTCAAGACTCTCTTCCCTTGGGAACGATAGCAATCCAGACGGACAATATGTCCGTAGTGTGGTATATCAACAAACAAGGCGGAACCAGGTCCTACCCCCTGTGTCGAGAAGCACTCAGACTGTTGCAATGGGCGATTTCTTCTCAGCGGTTTCTGATAGCAACGCACATCCCCGGGAAGTCCAATCAAATCGCAGACAAGTTGAGCAGAGCTATTCTCATGCCTCACGAGTGGTCTCTGAAAGATTCTGTTGTGAGAGAAATTTTTCTCAAGTGGGGTCAGCCTTGCTGCGACCTTTTTGCTACTCCCCAAAACAGCAAGTGCAAAGATTATTTCACCCTATTCCCTTTACCAGGCCAGCCCAGCAGAGACGCTCTAGTCCAAATTTGGCCCCGGGGACTTCTGTATGCATTTCCTCCCTTCCCACTAATCTCTCAAGTGATACAGAAAGCTATCGCTCAGAAGGCCTCATTGCTCCTCATTGCTCCTTACTGGCCTCGACAGGTTTGGTTCCCCTTTCTACATCACTTTCTGTTGGAGCGACCTTGGCATCTGGACCTAGTTCCAGATCTTTTGATCCATCAGTCGGGTCGGTTTCATCGCTCCCTTCCCTCTCTGAACCTCACTGCTTGGTTCCTCCAATTCCAACCTTAGCCAGGCTTCCTCAAATATCTCACTCTGTTCGAGATATTTTGATAGCTTCCCATAAATCTTCCACTCGAAAGATTTATTTGAGTAAGTGGAAACGTTTCGCCTATTGGGCTCAAGGAAGGGACTTAGATCCTTTCACTGCTTCCATCCAAATGGTCCTTGATTTTCTAGCTGAACTCTTCCATGCAGGTTCATCTCCTTCTACTCTTAAAGTTCAATTGGCAGCCATTTCTAACTTTCATGTGGGCATTTCAGAGTCTGCCATAATGTCCCACAAGCTTTGCAAAGCCTTTTTGAAGGGAGTTTTTCTACTCAGACCTCCTATAAGAAATCCTCCTCCTCCTTGGGACCTAAATTTAGTTCTTAGTTCTTTGATGCTTCCCCCTTTCGAACCTGCAGCCTCCTGTTCTTTAAAATTGCTATCATGGAAGACTCTCTTTCTGGTAGCTATCACTTCAGCTAGAAGAGTTTCAGAACTTCATGCACTCAGCTGTCGACCTCCTTATCTGTTGTTCCATAAGGACAGAGTATCTTACTGAACCAACCCGTCCTTTTTACCTAAGATAGCCTCGGCGTCTAACCTAAATCAAAGCATTGACCTCCCTGTGTTTTTTTCCAGAATATTCTAACAGGTCTGAACAAAAATTGCATTGGCTAGATGTTCATCGTCAGTTAAGGTACTATTTGGATAGAACCAAACAATTCAGAAAATCTGACCAGCTGTTTGTCTCTTATGCAGAAGGCAGAAAGGGACTTTCAGTTGCAAAGGTATCATTATCTAGATGGCTAACATCTCTGATTTCCCTTGTTTATGAAATTAGACACCAAAAGCTGCCTAACAAACCTAAAGCCCATTCCACCAGAGCTTTGGCTACTTCTATAGCCTTCAAGACAGACTGCCTATTGACACCATTTGTGCAGCGGCTACTTGGGCTACTCCTCACACTTTCATTTCTCATTATAAGTTGGATTTAGCTTCTAGGCATAGAGCTAACTTTGGTTCCACTGTTATCAAGAGTCTGTTCCGTTAGGCCACCCGGGACAAGGTGCTAGGGACGCGGTCCCATCCAGCAAGAATGAAGGCGAGATAGACAACTTAACATATAGAAGTTATGTTCTTACCATAACGTTCCATGTTAGTTGTCTTCTTCTCGCCTTCTTCTTGCGTCCCACCCTCCTTCCCCCTGGCCTGGACAGACCTAGAGGAGTTTTGATTGTGACCTCTCTTTCTACCACCTCTTTACTTTAGGTATATGCTCTGCTGTGCATATTTCCTGGATCAGGATGTAGGTCACCCTTCTCTTCTCCCTTGTTATAGAGGTGGACTTTGTTTCTAGTTATTCTGCTACTATTATAAGCTGGGCCTAGCTTACAAACGAGATCTGAGGTAACTCACGCCTAGCATTGTGGGATATAAGGGGAGCCTCGAGCCGGTGGAACCAACTCTCGAGCTTTTAGAGTGGCGAGTCGGGCGAGGTCGGCTCCGAACCCATCCAGCAAGAAGAAGGCGAGAAGAAGACAACTAACATGGAACGTTATGGTAAGAACATAACTTCTATTTTTTCATTCTCCATCATTAGCACCACCACTTAATAATTTAAAAGATTTACCCAGGAATTCATTAATGGGTCTAGACGGCCCTGCTCCCATGAAGCGGTATTTTGTGATCTTGAGATATGTTAGCTGTGATGAGTAAAGGCCCCATTATCAACTGATTTGCATTTTTCTGAATCACAGTTGCTATCTTGATATTCAGTGGTTTGCATGTCTCTAAATTACAGTTACTATCATTATGTGCAGTGGTTTGTATGTCTCTGAATCACAGTTACTATCATGACATGCAGTGGTTTGTATGTTTCTGAATCACAGTTACTATCACAACATGCAAATCATTGCTGTTCTGCACATTGCAGTAGTAAATTGCTGCTTGTGTAGATACTGGCATCCCCCCAATCACACACACAAGTACACATTCAAAAACAAACATGCACACACAGACCACCGTCTCCATACCAATCCCTGATTAGTCTGCCCTCCCATGGTTCCCCTTCTTCCTTATTCCCATAATAGTTTAATTGTTGTTATGGCACAATAGTTGCCTTGGAGTCTAGTGGCTCCTTCCACCCCCTTGCTCTTAATAGTTTAAGTGCTGGTATGGCATCATTGTAGTTTTCCTGGTATCCAGTGTTTCCCCACTCCTGATTCCCATACTGCTGTCAGTGCTATTATGGCACTTACCGTTACAGTACTCTCTTGTGTCTAGTGCTTCCCCCACCCCTTCATCTCTGTACTGTAGTCAGTGCCATTATAATACTTAAATGTAGAGTAGTCACTGGTGTCTAGTGTTTCACCTCACCCTCCTAAACTTTGTAATACCCTCATGTTTGTAGCTGAACATGATTTCTTGGCTATGTTCTCTGCCATGATGTGGTGGGGCTGACCATATTAATATACACAGCTGAGCCATTACTTGAATTGCATGGCAGGCAGATGCCTTCCTGGAGGTGTTTCTAGGGGAGAGACAGCACATGGCAAATTAGCATAAGCCTCTCCCCTGGACTGCCTCATTAGCATTTATCACAGCTGTGGAGCCAGCCTTAAGTGGCACTGTACATTTTTATTCTAGAAGACCCTGCAGCACCACATTAAGGCCATTGCTGAATATGAAAAGGCTTCCACAATGTATACATGATGGTGTACACCTTAGGATACCTTTATGAATGTCCCCCCATTCCCCCCTTAGCTGAGTTAATTAACAGTCACTGAACAAGATGATCTTCAAAATGTTCTACTCCATTTGAGCCACTCTGTTCATTTATTCATATCCACTGCCCAGCCTATTAGCTGGTGATAACAATATTTTCTTTTGGGTCTAGGGTGTGGAGCCATTTAGCTGTATGTTTTAGAAATGCTCCAGAACTTAAGGATTTCCATGCAGTGATGAAGAAAATACTTCACCCATAGGGTCAGGTATGTAAATTTCCAGAGCCTCCTTCATTGCTTCAGCCATCTAACAAAGTTCTAAGCTATATATCCACATCTTCCATAGTTCTTTAAATGGTTGCTTTCCTGGCTCACCCTCATATGGGCTTTATTTTTTTTGTTCTTGTAACAGAGTCTGCTTATAATGTATGAACCACATTTTACATGCCAACTTAATTATATGCCATTAGCTTATAGTTGGCTTGGTCCTGGGTTGTGGACTAAAATGGTATTCTTGATTCACATACCCAGTTCATCATATTAAAAACATAAATAAGTTAACAGGCCACAAGCAGCAGAAATGGCTGCTATAGCAGAGTCATAAATTTTGTGGGGTGTGCAGGAGGATCTCTATCTGTCACACTTTCTTGTTTTTTTTTCTTTCTCTCTCTCTCTCTGACTGATTTTTGTAGTAGCTTTTATCTTTTACATTTTCACCCTCTATAGATAAAAAGCAGAGAAAACATTCATAGTGAGAGTCTTTATCATACTCAGAGAGGTAGAGAGTTGTCATGTTTCCATGATAAAGTTTATATTGTACTGAAAAAATATAGTAGAACCAAACCACAGCCAGTGTCCAGAAAAAAATAAATTTTTAATGGTGAGGGCTTTCACAACAAGTTTTGCCACTTCATCAGACAACACAACATCTCTTTACTTTGGTATTTAAAATATATTTCAACCAATAAAAACTCCTATGTAGTTAACAATCAATTAAAAGCATTAACAAGACAATTAAAATTTAAAACCATAGATACAAATTGTCATCTTACTAAGTTCCTTGCCTGTAAAACTGGCTTTATGGAAGCCTTATCATTGAGCCCCTTCCTCATTGTAGCTCTCCTCCTAATTATTCAGTCTAATTCAACTACTTCTGTCCTATTGGTGACATGCCCTCTCCTTTCATTATTTCTAACTGTTTCTATAACCATAAATCTAAATGTATTTGTACTATCATACTTGGCCACATGTTTAGCCAATGCATTATTATCCGCCCCCCTGTGTATATCATAAATGTGATCTCTCATCCTTTGCTTTAACATACGATTGGTTTTACCTATATAGTATGAAGAACATGCTATACAGTGTGCCAAATAAACAAGATTGCTAGTGTTACAGTCAGCAAATACTCTAAACTCTATTGTCTTCCCTGTATCAGGATGAACAAAAGTGCTACTGCTATCAATATACTGACAAAAATTACAGTTGGAACAGGGAAAAGTGCCTCTGTTCCTATTATAGGAATTATCTGATGAGTCTCTGGGGTGACATAATAACCTTTTTAAAGATTTTTTTTATTTTTGTAGGCATAGGTGGGATTATCTCCCACAATCTAATTCCATCTTCAGAGCATAATACTGTCCAGTTCTTCCTATAAATTTCTTGCATGAGATTCACATTACTTGAGTAGGTAATGGGTACTCTCATTAACCTAGGGTCAGCTTGCTCCTGACCTGGTGGTACCATTTCCCTCTGTTCTGTAAAATAATGCTTTCCTATAGTCTCCCATAGCCTTGGAACCATAGACAGCCCATCATTAACTTTATCTTCCTTATATCCAATACAAAAATTTGTTCTTCAGACCTGCTAACTCCCCATCCAGGCTACTTTCATAGTAGTCAGCCTAGAGGTTCTCAGCCCCTGTCCTTTTATGATAGTTTTAAATATATGCCTTGGATGCATACTATGCCTATGAAGGTAACTGTTTCTGTAACATCCTTTCCTATATATATCTGTGTGTTAAAGTTGCCCCCAAGTCCTGATTAATCTTTACATCCAAGAAGTCTATTGTGTCATAAGCCTTATTCATGGTGAATTTCAAGAAGTTAGTGCTCCTATTAATATTATGAATGAACTGTTGTATAGTTGCAGTGTCCCCCTCCCATAAAAGGAAGAGGTCATCTACAAACCTACAATAAAATGCTATGCTTTCTCGAGTTTCAAAACCTAGTAGGTGGTGCTACTCCCATTGAGCCATGACAATGATGGCACAGCTATTGGCACACGAGGTGTCCATAGCTAAGCCATCTAATTGTCTGTATAATGTATGTTTAAACAAGAAAATATTATTCTCTATAAACTTGAGTTCCAGCTCTCCATCATTCATTAAATATTGTGTAAGCATATCTACTCCTTGTTCATTAGGTATGACTCTGAATCGGGATTGGACGTCCAGTGTCACTAATAAATAGCTATCCCTACTCTCCCTAGTATTAAGGAATTGGTACAAGTCTCCCAAAAACTGTTTTGTACCACGTGACACATACATCTTTCTATTTAACACAGGTTTAAGATGTTTTTCCACAAATAATGAAAGAGGTTCAGTGCACCATCCCCTCCCTGCAACTATATATCTTTTAATGACTTCACTGTTCAGTGGGCTCCCATCAATGTGGTAATTAGTGGAAACCTGAGTTTTTACCAAAGGGGATGATGACGCATTTTTTGGCGTTAAGCTTAAGGCCATGGTTTTGACACCAGTCATTGGCCTCAGTGAGGCCTTTCTGTAGGATGTCTGCATCACTTGGGGAGTTAATAATGGCTCCCAGCTTGCAGTCGTCTGTGAACTTGGTCAGCCTGAGTCCCTTTGTGTTGGCCTGGACTTCTGAGAATTAGATGCCGAACAGGAGAGAACCCAGGACCAATCCCTGTGGGACTCCACTTGTGAATGGTCGGCAGTCTGACTTGGAGTCCGCTACTTTTAACTGTGTGTTCTGTCTGTGAGCCAATTTGCAACCCACCTAGTGATATAGGGGTTGATGCCTAGTTTGGTGAGTTTATCAATAATTCCAGAATGAGGAATGGTATCAAAGGCCTTGGCCAGATCGATGTAGGCTGTATGAATTGCCTTACCTTCATCCACAGCCCTGGTGACTGACTCAAAGAAGTCAATCAGGTTAAGCAAGCATGATCTCCATTTCACAAAGCCAAATTATGTGGGGTCTAGAGTTTGGAGATTTCCTATATCTTTGTTAATCAGGTCCATGATGCGCTGCATAGCTTTACATATCAGACTCATCAGGCTAATGGGGTGATAATTCCCAGGGTCTGTAGTCGCTCCCCCTTTATGGATAGAGATGACTGTAGCAGTGCGCCATTCGGTAGGGACAAAGCTTGAGGGGAGGCTGTGACTGAACTGGGCACACAGATGTGGTGTCAGTTCACTTTGTAGTTCAAGTAGAACACAGCCAGGGATATTATCGTATCCCATGGAAGCTGTATTATTGTTCTTGGACAATGCAGCTTTAACCTGTGCTGCAGTAATGCTGGCTGCCTGGCATTCTTCCGGTACTGTGATTGGTCATTTAGGGTGGGAGAGAGGGGTAAAGTTGGCACTGAATCTGTTGGCCAGTATGCTGTCAATATCTGTTGGCTCAGTATAGGAGGTACCATTGTGCAGTAACTCAGAGCAAATCTGAGTATTGCCGTGGAGGTTCTTGATACAGCTATATAAGGCTTTGTGATTGCTTTTAGTGTCTGCTGCAATTCTGCCTTCATAGCTGGCTTTAGAGGATTTGATGAGGGATCTCAACTTTTTATTGAAGCTAATAAGGGAGTTTTTCCAGTCTTGGGACATCACATTTTTCTGCAACAATTTCTTCCTCCTGCTGTAGAGTTTATTAATGGCAGGGACCACCAGATTGGCTTCCTTTTTTTGGAGGAGAGCATCTTGGTTTTGTTGGGTATGGCTAGTTCCATGCATTTATGTACATGTTTGTACAGTGCATTGGTGTATGATTCAGCAGTCATGCAGCTATTTTCCATTGGCATGGGTGCCGTGAAGTTAGCCACCTCTGTTTTTAGGAGTACAAAGTCAACTTTGGAGAAGTTTTTCAAGGTGGTTACCTTTGCAGGGGGGTGTGGGAGAGATGTGGATTTCCATGGTGATTACTTTATGGTCAGATTTGACCAGGGAGAGATTGACTACTGGTGTAGAGCAACGGTTGCCCATGTCAGTAATAACCAGGTGAAAGATGTTGCTTCTTCTAGTGGGGGTCAGAATGAGCTGGTCCAGGGCATTGGAACTGAATTCCAGGAAGCGTTGGGCCAGTGTATTGGTGCTTGAGTAGTTTTCCCAGTTGATGGAGGGGTATTTGAAGTCTCCTAGTAAGACAGCGTTGGGTTAGACCTTGATAGATTCCAGGGTGCTTAGGAACATGGAGTGAGAGTCCAGGGACATGGTTGGAGACCTATAGCAGGCTATGACCTGGATCGCCATCTTACCCAATGTTAGTTGTACCTGACGTATCTTAGATGAGTTATGCTGGGCTACTAGTCTGGAGATGTGCATATCCTTATGAATATGGAGACACCACCACCTTTAGAGCATCAGTCCATATTTCAGTGCCAAAAGGTGTGGAATGAGTTATAGTCTGGCAGTGCAGGGGTGCTTTCTGCCACATTAAACCAGGTCTCCATTACAGCACAAATGTCGATGTTCTCCATTTTGAGGAGTGCTTCAAGTGAGTGCATCTTGAGATTTAGACTTCATGCCAGATTAAAAAAATCTGTAACTAATGAAGAGGTTGCTGCTAGCAAACAACTTTATATTTCAGTGTTTCATCTACAAATGGAGTGCCTGCTGCACCTGAAGAATAAATTGCATATGTTACATTAAAAAAAATGGTATGCTGATAATATTGCAGTAGGAATGGCTGACACACTGACAACAGGTTCATAGTCACTAGGCATCTCCTCCAAAGGAGGATATACTCAGGACTCAAGCACCCCCCCAACCATAAAAGTAGAGCAGAGTATCAGCAATCCATCTACATACTGTGCGAGTAAAACCCACAGCCTTCTGCATCAAAAGCAAGTATACTACCTGTTGTGCTACTAACAACACTTTTAAATTTTTTAGAACAATAGTTATACCATTTGCTAAACAACAGTTGCACATTGTAAAAAGACTTAGCATGAGCAGCACTAAACTTCTCTTTCCCTGAATCTGTCAATTCCTTGTAAAATGCACTTGACACTACTCAACTCCTTAAAACTCAAGCTGTGGTAAGTAAGGGTAGAGGATTCAGGGTCTTGTTTCCTGTACTTAAGATAGTCATTGAGCTTGAGCACTTTAACTAACCACCAGATATACCTAACTGGGGCATTTTACACACACACACACACACACACACACACACACACACACACACACACACACACACACACAGACACACACACACACACACACACACACACACACACACACACACACACACACACACACACACACACACACACACACACACACACACACACACAGACACACACAGACACACACAGACACACACAGACACACACACACACACACACACACACACACACACACACACACACACACACACACACACACACACACACACACACACACACACACACACACCTTGAAGTAGAAGTAGGAGCACCAATCCATCCAGCAGTGAGTCCAAAGCTGAACGGAATGTTAAATTCCACATGGTGTGTGGAAAGGAAGAACAGCAGGAGGTCTGTACGATGATGCACGCAAAGACGCAACAGGCATGTGTGACCAGAAAGCACTCAAGAAGAACACCTTTAAAAACACAAATATTTTAAAAAGTATGTTTTTTAAAGTAAATGTGACAGTTCCTCAGCAAGCAGGCCCCCTCACAGCCAGCAGGGGACCCTGTGGACCCTAGGTGACTGCCTTGTTTGCCTAGTGCTGGATCTGGCTCTGCTTCTGTGAATCTAGATGCTGCATCCTTATTTATATGGTGATTAACATTAAATTATTTTCATATTACCTTAGACACATGTTGGTCAAAAGGCAGGTTACTATCTACGTTAGTCCAGAAATACCTGACTTCTGTGCCTACTTTTAGGTACGTTTTATCAATGAGGTAGTTTCCCTGGATGGCCAACATCCCAAAAGGTACTATTATGCATTTCTTGGCAATGAGTTTTAAGCCATGGCTTTATAGTCATTTGTCTGTGTTAGACCTTTCTGTAAGATGTTAGCATCTTAGGGGGTTCCACTGATTGCTCCTAGCTTGCAATCATCTGCAAACTTGATAAGCCATAGGCCCTTAACATTGGACTTCTGAAAAATACATACTAAAGAGGACTGGACCCATTACAGAGCCCTGGAGCACTCCACTGATTACTGGCCTCTTTGTGGAGGTGGTCTCTTCAATCCTAACTTCCTGGGTCCTGTCTGAACCAGCTGGCTATCCAGCAAGTTACACAGGGGTTTATGCTTAATTCCTTGAGTTTTTTACAGTTCCCTCAAGGGATGGATCCCCATAATGGTTATGGTCTTTACCTCACAAATACTAGGTGCAGGGCTTGATTCTGACTGTTGGTTATTATGTAGACCTGTAATAGTCTGCAGACTGACAGCCTAGTATTTACCTATGAACCTATGAACCAGTGATGTGTTGCATCAAATGCCTTAGCAAGGTCAAAGTTGGCAGTATGTATCATTTTGCCCTTATCCATTGCCTTGATAACCTTCTCAAAGAATATCCCCAGGCTCAGTTGGTGTGACCTGCCTTTGAGAAAACCAGACTGGGTTGAGTTCAGTGCCTGAAGGCATTGTTAATCATTTCCATGTTAATTCTTTCCATGGCTTTGCATTTGATACTAGTCAGACTAATGGATCTGTAGTTCCTAGGAACCATTGATGGTCTGCCCTTGGGCAGAGGGATGACCATTGCAGTCCTCCATTTGCGTGGCATAAAGCCTGTGTAGAGGCTGTGGTGAAATAGTAACCCCAGTGGCCCTGATAGGTCATATTTCAGGCTATTTAAGAGGCATCCTGAGATATTTTAGGAACCCATCAAACTTGTATTCTTGACCCTAGCGAGTACAGCTAAGACCTGTTGCCTCCCTACTATAGTTGAAAGGGTTCTCTTAGATGGTGTTTCTTGGGATGTGGCTTGAGGTGGGGAGTAATGTTGGAACTGAATCACCCATTTCTGTGACTGTGGCTCCACTGACCACCAGTTTGAAACACTGTCATGTGCTGCCTTTGAGGTTTTGGACATAGCTGTAGAAGGCCTTATGGTTGTCCTTGGCCTGGGACACTATCTTTACCTCAAAATTTGTTTTATTTGATAAAAAGAAGTTATGTACTCACCATAACATTCCATGTGAGTTGTTGATCTTCATTCTTACAGATGGGTTTGGAGCTGATCCTCGGCTCCGAGGCAGCCTAATACAAAGCTTGAGGTCTTCAGACAGCTCAAGGCCAAGTCCCTATCCCATGATGCACCTAGAGTTACCTCAGATCTTGTTTGCTGTGTATAATAATACCATGTGCCATTCTATCACTCTTTAGGAGAAAACCCATAGAAAGATTGAGCAGCCAGGATAAAACTAGCATCTTGGTCCTTGAAAAACCCTGGAGGTGGTAGGAGGGTGGGAAGTAAGAATGAAGGTGAGATGCACAACTCACATGGAATGTTATGGTGAGTACATAACGTCTTTATGTGAAGTTGTTCTATCTTGCTGTTCATTCTTACAGATGGGTAGCATCCCAAGCACCATCTTTCTTGGGTGGCTAACGGGAGTATGTTTTTCAGGACAGTGGAACGAAAGGAGGCCCTGTCAACTTTGTAATGAGTGATAAAAGTATGAGGCTTTGACCAAGTGGCTGCTGTGTAAATATTGTCTATAGGAAGCCTAGCAGAAAAGGCAGAAGATGTGGACACTGCTCTGGTAGAATGAGCCTTAATTTTGTGTTGTAAAGGTAAATTAGCAGCTAAATAAGTAAATGTGATACAATCAGATAACCATCTAGACAGTGTTGTTTTTGCCACTGGCATACCTTTTCGGGAATCTCAAAAGGAAATGAAAAGCTGTTCTGATTTTCTGAACTCTTTTGTTCTATCCAGGTAAAATCTGAGCTGTCTATGAACATCAAGCTTGTGCAGCATATACTCCAAGTTGGTGGGTTTGGGAAAGAACACTGGCAAATCGATGATCTGGTTAAGGTTAGCTTCAGTACAAACTCTGAGTAAAAATAAAGGATTTGTTTGCAGGGGCACTCTGTCAGCATGAAAAATCAAATAAGGAGGCTTTATGGACAAGGCCTGTAGCTCTGACACTCTACGGGCAGAAGTGATGGCTACTAAAAAGATAGTCTTCCATGACAAATATTTAAATTCACATGAGGAAGCTGGTCCAAAAGGTGGGAGAATAATGGGTGAAAGCATAAAATTTAGATTCCATGGGGTATAAGGGGATTTCACAGGTGGTCTGAGATGAAAGGTCCCTTTGAGAAAGGCTTTGGATAGCTTGTGTGACATTATGTTTAATCCTTTAAAGCCAAGGTGAAAATCAGAGATAGCGGCAAGTTGTACCTGAACTGTTGCTGCTGCAGCTCCTTTATTGAAAAGCATTGTCAAAAACTCTAATATGGAGGAAATAGGGGCTTAGTAGGGATCAATGTCATTTTGAGAAACCCATATAGAAAATCTTCTCCATTTGCTAAGGTATAGCTTCCTATTAGAGGACTTATGAAAAGATATCAACATATGCTGTGTTTCATTTGAGAGGTTATGGTACCTGGCTATGTTGGGAATTAGAGCAGCCAAGCTGTTAGCTTCAGGGATTGAAGAGAGGGATGAAGAGCCCCCAACAAATGCGTCAAAAGATCTGGAACTGGGTCCAGAATCCAAGGCTCTTCCGATAGATGAAGTCGAAGGAAGGGGAACCAAATCTGAAGAGGCCAATGAGGGGTTATTAGAATGATGGTCCTTCCCAGGGCTTTTGCTTTCTGTAATACTTTGGGTATCAAGGGAATTGGTGGGAATGCATAGAGGAGACCCGGAGGCCAATCATGTACAGGTGCATCTCTTGGGGCTTCTCCTGGAGGGGGAATCAGGGCAAAGTAGCTTCTGCATTTTGTGTTCATATGGTTGGCAAAAAGGTCACAGCAAGGCTGGTCCCACCTGTGGAAAATTCTCTCCACTACCTCTTTCTTGTGGGACCACTCATGAGGCAACAAAATTGCCCTGCTCAGTTTGTCTGCTATCAAGTTGGATTTCCCTGGGATTGTGCATTGCTATCAGAATGCGCTGGGAGGATGTAGCTCACTGCCATATTCTTAGGGCCTCACGACAAAGGGGATAGGACCTGGTTCCTCCTTGTTTGTTCAAGTACCAGGCCACTGACATGTTGTCCATCTGAATCGCAATTGTTCCCAGAGGAAGAAAGTCTTGGAAGTACTGCAACACCAAAAGTACTGCTCTCATCTCTGGGACATTGATATGCAGATGTGTCTCTTATTCGGTCCATGTGCCTTGGGCTGTTCTTCCTTGAAAAAGATCCCCCACCCTATCAGGAAAGTGTCTGTGGTCACTGTGGCCGCTGGTGAGGATAGGACAAAAGGACGACCTATCGTTACATGAAGAGAGGGCAACCACCACTAAAGATCCTTTTTGCATGTGTTTGTGATCATTATGAGACGAGACATTGTGAGCTCTTGGTAAGACCATTGAGTGAATAACAGCCATTGCAGAATCCACATTTGCATGTGACCCAACGGTATCGCTAATATTGCAGCTGCCATCATGCCTAACAATTTTAGCACTTCTGATGCTGGAGCCTTGTCTTTGGATATGATGTTGTGAATCTGTTGACGAAGGAGTAAAACTCTTTCTGCTGGAAGCCTCAAAGTGGTGGTTGAGGTGTCCAATTCTGCTTCAATAAAAACTATATGTTGCGATGGGGACAAGGCAGATTTTTCTGAATTTATTGTAATGCCCAGATGATTGCAAAGAGTGAGAGTGGTGTCCCTGGCTTGTATTAGCTGATGCCTGGTGGTGGCAGTGAGGAGCCAATCATCTAAGTACGGAAACACCTGGAATCCTAAATGCCTCAGGTGAGCTGTGACCACTGCCATACATTTTGGTGAACACTCTGGAAGCTGTAGTGAGACCAAAGGGCAGGGCTCGAAACTGGTAATGATTGGCTCCCAGCTGGAAGCACAGATGATCCCTGGATGGTCTGGCCATTTTTATATGGTAGTATGCATTCTGTAGATCTATCAAGCATATCCAATTGTCTTTCCCTAAAAAGGGAAGTATCGACTGAAGTGTGACCATCCAGAACTTCTCTTTCTTGACAGATCTGTTTAGCCTGCTGAGGTCCAAAATAGGTCTCCAGTCCCCTGTCTATTTTGGAACTAAAAATAATCTTGAGTAAGTTCCAGATCCTGTCTGGTCTGCTGGAACTGGTTGGATTACTCTTTTTCTTAGCAACATTTAGGTTCATAGGTTCATAGGTTCATACTAGGCTATCTGCCCGAGGGCATTTACAAGCCTAGCCCATCCTTTAGTATGGGGAACTATACCCATTATTTTGCTGTGCCTCTGTTGAGCAGTGACACTGAGGTAATCCCTGGGGTATATCTGCGATCTCCCATCCATTGGTCAAGATTTCTCTTGAACAAGGCCAGCGTGCTCTGCCTCACATATACCGGGATTTTATTCCACAGCATAGGAGTCTTTGGGTGATGAATCTATCCCTCCAGCACATCCTATTAATAAGTTTAAGTCTCCGCCCTTGTGGCTCTAACGGATCTAGATTTTTGAGGTGAAGCATATTCATCAAATCTGGGTTTGACTATGTTAGGCAAAGGTCACCTCTGAGCAAGCGGTAAGCGACTGAATAGAGCTGGAGTTCTTTCAGTCGGGCAGCATAGGACCTCTACTGTGGCTTGTTCCCTGCAACTGGGTGGAACGTCCGGGATTTTTGTTGTCAGTGGAGGGAGAGTAGCAAAAGGAATAAAATATCCTCTGGAAACTATACTTTGTACCCAATTGTTGTTTGTTATTTTGAGCCAGGCATTCTGGATACAAAGATAAGTGACCACCAATTGCCTCCAGAGTAGGACAGTCAGGCCTCCTTTCAGGAGTACTGTTAGGGCTTCCCAAAGAACTGGTTTCTGTCACCCTGGTTTTACGGACTCCCTCTACCACAATGATGGTGTCTTCCATTATTGCCCCTTCCCCTGCCCCTGGAGGGGGGTTCACCACATGTGTCCAGAAAGGCTCCTTGGGCTTTTTGGAACCACATCTTTCCTCCCTTTTGACCCTTGGGGTAGGGTCTGGTAGGGGTGGAAAAATGGGGGACCGTGGGGACCCTTCTGACTCATCCAAGTTGGTATTAGATGTGAGAGACTCGAGTGGGGAGTCTAGGTGCTTCCTCTTACAGATTATCTTCCTGGGAACCTCATCAGTGGGAATTTCTGGTGAGGTCTTGGAAGAGCAGGGGTCACCCAGTAGGGCTTTCTGAGGCTCAGGGTCTCTATGCTTAGAAAGGATCTGTGAAGCAGAAGTGGACACAGGCGCTTTTGGGGAGGAGGTAGTTGGACCTGAAGTTGTAGACATCTTAGGAGACATCACTATCCTCATGGCTTTGAAGGCACCTCTGCTCTGATGAGAAGGGACCGCTGGATCCGAAGAAACCACCGATTGCCTCGGCACCAGCACAGTGGGCTCTGAAGCAGAAGAAGGAGCCAAACTCATCTGAGCCAAAGCTCCGAGAGGCAAAGTCGGAACCAACATGTCGGTCCGACTATCCTCCCTGGACACAACAGGAGAGAGTTGGCTCCTAGACTCCTCAATCGGTGCTGAGGAAGTCCACCAAAACCAATGGCACTGGGACAGGCGTCAGCTCCGAAGGCTCAACAATCATCAGGTCTGACTCCTCCAGCTCCAAAGGGCCAGTATGGCTCAGAGGAGGAAAAGAAGTCAATGGCATTACAGTTTTAGGCTCCAAAACATCTGGGTCAGAGCCAACAAAAATTTAGCGAATGCTGGTACCTGTAGCAACTTCTGCACCACACGATTCACATCCAAATCGGACAGGCTGATCGAGGACCGAGATGAATGGATGGATGGAGGCACTGACTGCAGACTAGGTGACTTTAGTACTTCGGATACCAGTTCCAGGACTGGGGACCGGCTCCAAAAAGACAAGATGCTCATGTCCGAGAGCTGTGGAGCCAACATCGACTCTTTCTTAGATTTTTTTACTTCCAAAGAAGAAGAAGCCTTAGAAGACTTTGAAGACTTACTAGATGTACCCTGGTCACTCAAAGCTTCCTGAAATTATGGTTTAAGAAGTCCTGTATCTATGAGTTTTCTTTTTCGCTCCTGAAGAACTCTAGATGAAAAAGAATGAGAAATGGAGCAGCTTTCCTGTAAGTGCAAGGCTCCGAGGCAATACACACAATTAATGTGACTATCTGTCACAGACATCTTCTGTCCACATTTGGACACTTTTTAAATCCTGACTTGGGATGCTTATCCTTATCCTGGTCAGCCATAATGAAGTATACAGAATCCAACAAGAAAAATCTACTGTACTTTAAAGAGATTAGCCACACCCAAACAATGGCAAAGTTAAACTAGTAAATCTAAGTTAGCTAAATAAGCCCTAAATAACAAATAGGCTGAATAACAATAAACTGACTAAACTGTCACTATTAAAAAAACACACTCACACACTCTAACTACTTATTTAACTACAAGCTATATAAAATTTTAAATGCACACCAATGGGAAAGGGATATTAAAGGCCTATAGAAAAAAATGACCAAAAAGAGAAGAAAATATCTACTGACAAGCTCTAAAAGCTATAACTATTCAAGACTAACTCTAAATATATTTAGAAATAACAATTTTTAAAGATATTTTTAAGGATATTATCAGAAAAAGAATTATACTGGCTCAAGCTGTGCAAGGAACCTCTGATCTATTGCAGTGGCAAACTAGATCTGGGGTAACTCTAGGTGCATCATAGGATAGGGACTTGGCCTCGAGCTATCTGAAGACCTCAAGCATTGTAGTAGGCTGACTTGGAGCCAAGGATTGGCTCTGAACTCATCTGTAAGAATGAACAGCAAGATAGAACAACTTCACATCACAGGTTTTATCTTTTTTTGGTGTTACACTTCTTAATTTTGGCCAAGACTATTTTCTTTTGTTGTACAGCCTGTTTAATTTTGGATTCCACCAGGGTAGTTTGTTTTTTTTATTTAGTTTTTGGCTTACTTCTGGTAGGCACAAAAGCCTTTATGCAGCCATTGACATGGCCGCACAGAGCTTCTGCGAATAATTCTGCATAGGCTGCTGTGTTATCTAGGCTTGAAGAGGCTTGAAATTTTAACAAGTTATTGCTTAATAAAAGGTAGTTTGCCTTAAAGTACTTTCTAACAATTAGAGGGTTTTCTGTGGTGACAGAATTGATTCTTATTTCAAAATAAACTGCTCTGTGGTCTGACCTTACCATAGCTGACATGACACTAGGGAGTGTGAGGGATGCAGCATTCTTCCATATTTGTGAGCACCAGGGCCAATATGTTTGTACCTCTAGTAGGTGTATGCAGTAAATTTTTCCTGGGTGTTTGTGTTTACAAAGTCTTGGAAGCTCTGCACTTGTAAATTCAGGGTTGTGTAGGATTCCCAATTTATAGAAAGATAATTAAAGTCCCCCATGAGTATGTTCTTTGTTTGAATGGTGAGTATTTCTAATAGGTTTAAGTGTGACATCTATAGATTGCTAGTGTATGTTATGGGACTTTGTCTGTGGTAATCTGGATATGGAGTAACTACAGTGCATCATCCTGTTTAACCAATGCTTGTTACTGATGTAGATTGAGTGTTTCATAGGTATGTGATTACCATTGCATTGGCACCTTTTGTCCTTGTCCTGTTCCTGGAATAACACGGGCATGACAACTATCATGCAACTGTGTACCAGTGCTATGTGGCTTAATGTTCCAGTTGGACATTTACAGCAGTGATGACTTGTCCAATACCTATTCATGTTGTTATCGTTAGGCCTTTTCCTTGTGGTACTTTCCCAATCTGTGTCACACATCCCTGCATTTCACACACTGTATATGCAACTCCACATTACACTTGTTTTCCAAAGGGCTGTTTGTTTCATTTGTACAGTTTGTTTCTTCTTTGGTTTGTTGTCCATTGTGGATACACTGGTTACCATCTGTAACCTATACCACAATTCTACACAGCAGTGACATAGGCACAGCCATTCATATCCCCTAGTGCTTTCCTTTGCCTTTTTTTTTGGCTTTCCACCTAGGCTTTGCACAATGGCTACACTTCTTTCAACAATTGGCCCATTTGTTCAGGTGGAATATAAGCTGTGTATTCCTGTACTGGGGGGGAAAGCCCTATAGCCCTTTCATTCCTCTCCATGACAATAGGAAGGTAAGGAGCAGGTCAGCTTACTGATCCTAGGGGTAGTTTACCATCTCTCTCTGGAAGCACCCTCCTACTCCCTTGATGACTCTTCTAAACCTACAGTCATTGCCTCCTGAGGGGAAACATTCCTCTGCCTGTTCTTCTTTGGCTGCATAATATGAATACACTAATTGCAATGGGGGCTTTCCTGGCTCAGAACTCCTCTAAATTAATGCCTAGTGCTTCCACTAGGTATCACCTATGTGGCCATCTCTGTCCTCCAAATATGGTTTATATGATAGTAGCTGCTCACTCCCATCCTCTCTGTCCAGCTCCTACAAGGACCTATACCACTAATCAAATGCAGGTCACCTGCAGCATAGTCAGGGCTTTCTCCCTCTGTACCACAGAGCTGACTCACTGTTATCTCTTGTCTTGTCTTAGGGGTTCCACAGATATTTACATCACCATTGCTCTGATGACTGAATTTTTTTCCCTTTCTTTCCTTTTGTGTTAATTTATTTTTCAGGCTTAACCATGGAGCAGGATGGGGTGCACCAACAACCATGGAGCAGGATATGGTATGCCAAAAGCCGTGGAACAGGATGTGGTGCACCAACAGCCATGGAGCTGGATGTGGTGCACCAACAGCTGTGGAGCAGGATGTGGGGCACCAACAGCCATAGAGCAGGTGTGGTATGCCAGCAGCTGTGCAGCAGTATGGGGTGTGCCAACAGCAGTGGAGTAAGATGTGGTGCGCAAACAGCCATGGAGCAGGATGTGGTGCGCCAACAGCTGAGGTGCAGGATGTGGTATGCCAGCAGCTATGGAATAGGATGTGGTGCACCATCAGCCATGGAGCAGGATGTGGTGCGCCAACAGCAGTGGAGCTGGATTTCATGCGCCAATAGTCGTGGAACAGGATGCAGTGTACAAACAGCTGTGGAGCAGGATGTGGTGCACTAACAGTCGCAGAGCAGGATGTGGTGCCCCAATAGACATGGAGCAAGATATGGTGTGCCAACAGTCATGGAGCAGGATGTTGTGCACCAACAGCCATGGAAGCACTGACTACCTCACTCTATACTGTGCTCCCCCCCAATTGATAGGCCCCAGAAGTACCCAGGCTAGCCTCTCTGCAGGGTGATGATGGTCATCCTGTCAAAGGCAGCTTACAGTGTTCACTGGTGTGCTGTGGTGCTGCTTCTTGGGTCAGAGGCATTGGCTGCTCATGGTAGAGTATTACAAAGGGGTTCTCTTGGGTCACGCAGGGGGATGCTTAGTGGCTGTTAAAGACTTTGGTATACTGGAGGCTTGAGACCTGGATGGGCACCCTGGAGCATATCTTCAGGCAAATGGCAGAGTCACATATCTGCACTATCCCAATAATCAGGCCATCAGTGGAGAAGCCCACCCATAATGTCAGCCACAGAGGTGACTGACATCTGGGTGGGTTCCCTGTTGGGACAACTTGGCTAGAGGCCCTCATGTTCATCCCCATCATGGTGTTCCCCTTCACTGTGTGCCACTCACCCTCCGCTGTTTGTTGTCCGGTCCTCCAAATCACAATTTGCTTATCCTCTTTCCGTCTGTGTATGTCTATTGTGGACCTCCCATCCTTTTTGTTTCAGTACTTCCACTGCCAGGCTTTGTCTTTGCTGTATGTTCATGAGTCCACCCCTGCTGTCATTCCTATACCATCCTTCCTATCCACATTGCCCACTGTTACCATGTACCCTTCGTCTCTTAGAAAAATGGCACTTGTTGCAGAAAAAAAAAACTTCCTTTGCCCCACCCCATTGATTTTCCCTTCCAGTTGTTCTTGTATGTATTCATTTGCTTGCTCTAAACTCTTTCTAACTGTCCTATCACTCATTTCCTTTCTATTTATAAAATAAATATAGTTGGCACTTTGTTATGTAGCCCGTGTATAGACTCTCATGTGAGCTTGCTTCAAATATATGCAGCACCACACTCATGCCAATGGCCACAGTTCATATGACCTATTGTAGCATGGTCTGCCCAATTGCAAGTGACTGCCATTTTCATAATTGAATGGTTTCATTATGCAGCACTGTCCCCAGCAAGTCCACGCTGTGTCAGCACTTATGCATATCTAATTCACATTGGGTCTCATCACTCTATTTATCATGGTTATGTTTCATTCTTTCTGAATACTACCTCCTTTTCCTTATTACCTGGAAGAACTTGTGGAGAACAAGCCCTGACTTATTAAATTTCCTTTGGCTTTCCAATTTATAGACCTCAGAAGTGCCACCGACTTTACTGTTCTAGCCAACAGAAGTCAAAGAACCATTCTAACTTAACAGTATAATTGACCTTATATTTTAATATTATTTGACATTTATATAGGTGCATTCTCAACAGGTCACTTCAGTAATATCTTCCCAAATCAAATAAAAATATCTGTTAGTAGATACTCCTTTCAGAAGCAATGTATCATTTTAAAACAATATTTATCACTTTATAAACATTTCATCCAACCTATTAATTTTATTCTCATAATATGCAAGCTTATGTTTAGTCAGACAGGTTAATTTTATAAGTTACAACACACCATTATAGAATCTTAACTTATAAATATACCTGTCTTTAATTATTCCTCTCCATAAAATGTAGTTAAATGGTGTGATTTCTCATAAGATTGTTTATCATATTTAATGTCTAGACCAAATAAACCTTTATATTGATCATCTTGTCACCTGTTCTTATAAAATCAAAATGGCAGCACACCCATTCATAAAATAAGTAGCCTACATATAATAGGTATAACACCATTTCAAACTATTATCTTACTTACATTATTTTTAAATCGATTCTCTATAAATCTAGATAAAATCCAGCAGAACAACCACAACATTGGTAACATCTTTAATAAAATACATAAAAGAATGAGCGCTTTCACATATTACTGTGTTTCATCAGATCACAATACTAAGCAAAATGCAACATATTTATAGCTAAAAACAGCCTATCAAAAGAGTAAGCAATTAACAAGGGGTGTCTTAAACCAGGTTTCATTCATCTTGTTTTAAGCCTCCGCCCTTCTAGGACAGGCGTAATACTGATACTAGCATTAACAGCAGGAAATGGAACGCCTATAGAAAACCTAGTGCTTTTATACCGACGCTGCCAGCACATGTAAAATTATTTGTAAAAGCTTATGAAAAAGAGCTCAGTGATACATTAAGCTTTTCTCATAGCAAGGATTTCTATAATATGAATAACTCTGAGAGGAGAGCACTACAGCATTTGCAAACTCTGCAGTCTGTAGCTATTAGGCCAACGGACAAGGGAGGCGCAATAGTTGTGCTTAATCAGTCTGACTACATGATAGCTATGTCTGTTTTATTAGAAGATGAAGAGACTTATTTTCAGATTAATGAGACTTTACTTAAAACATTTTTAGGCAATATTCATGATTATTTATATGAGTGCTTGAGCAGATATATCAATGAACAATTGTAGAATTTTTAAATGTTGATATTCCAGTTATACCCATTATCAAAGGGTTGCCAAAGATTCACAAGTCCATTACCAAGCCACCAATGAGACGTATAGTGGCTGGGGAAGGTTGGGCCACTGAACCACTTTCAATGTATGTTGAAAATAAGTTGAAACCTTTAGTGGCACGGATACCCACTATATTGAAGGACATGATGCAGTTCCTAAATGATTTGAATAGACATATTATTACTATTACTTCTAGTTACTATATATTAGTTACCTTGGATGTGAAAAATGTATTTACCTGTATTCCTAACACCTATGGTATAGAGGCATTGAGGGAGTTATTGACCTCTGAACAAATGTATGACAATGATACAGTTTATTTATGTACTTTTCTCGAGTTAATCCTAGAAAATAATGTATTCATTTTTATGGAAGATTATACTTGCAGAAATGGGGTGTCGCCATGGGAACCCCATGCGCAAATACATACATGAATCTAGTCATGTATTTCTGGGAGATTTGTCATCTCTTCACTTCAACATATTTTGAGTGTGTGAAATTTTACAGACGCTTTGTTGATGACGTCTTTATGTTGTGGGAAGGGGATATAGATTCCTTACATGATTTTATTCAGCACATAGAATCTACTACTGATTTCCTAAGATTCACAGTTAACAGCTCATATGATGAAATTTAATTTTTAGATGTGTTAGTGAGGAAAACAGAAAACAACACACTTACAACAGCTCTATACCGCAAACCATGCTGGAAGAACAGTTTATTATGTAATGAAAGCATGCATCCCAGATACATCTTTCCCAACATAGTTAAGAGTCAGTAAATGAGCATATCTAGGATATGTAGAGAAGATGATAATTTTCAAAGGGAAGTCACCAATTTGTCTGAATTATTTAAGGACAGGGGTTACAATACACATATGGTAAATATTATACAAAATGAAGTTTTATCTACAAGGTCAAATAGTGGCGATATTTTTTCATCTCAAGCATCAGGAAATTCTAGAAGGAGTGGACGTAGGCCATTGATATCCTTTAATACTAAGTATACCAGTGACATTAGCACTATAAGGAAAATCATGGATAAGAATTGGCATTTCCTAACTATGGATTCATGAACAGCAGAAATAGTGGGGACTAAGCCTTTATAAATACAAAAACTGTCACAACTTGAAACGCTTGTTATGTGACAGTAAACAACATATTGATGATAGGGTAGGTACCTTTCCCTGTGGGCGATGTAGCATTTGTAGTTATATTACAAAAGAACAAGATTTTGAGTATACACAGATGCATTTTATTTTAAAGCCCAGATTTTATGCTGACTGTAATACC